>NW_026612701.1:0-80762 GCF_029582105.1 Oenanthe melanoleuca
GGGACAAAGGCTGTGACGCGCCCCGAGTAACAGGGGGTCACGCTGGCCAGGGACCAGCAGCAGGCAGAAAGCTGCCTCGGCTGGGGAAAAGCCTGCCCTGCTTACAGGGCGGCCGGTGGGGGCTCGGGGAGCTCCGTTTCCCCCTCAGGTGCGGAGACAGGGGCTCTCACACCTCCTTACAAGGTGCCCCCTCTCCAGGCAGCCAAAGAGCACAACGGCAAAAGGCCAACCACAGCAAAGACCAGCCCTGAACACAGGGAGGTCGCCCAGCACAAGCAAAGTCAGCTTGGCACCTTGAAGTGCCTTAGCCATGGCAGGAAGGCCCTTTGCCCAGAGGGCCTCTCATGCTCTCCTTCTTCAGCTCCACGCTGGCTCTTGCCTCGCCGTTCCACTCTTGATCTCGAAGCTAGCCTCTCATCCAGCTTGATCTTGCCCTGTCTCGCTCGGCTTCTGCCATGCACGACGCCGCTCAGCCTGAGAAGCTCCAGCTGCCAAAGGGACCCGCCGCCGCACCAGCCCCCGTCGACATCCTCACGCCACCACCCACAGAAACCCCCCACAGCTGCTCAAAAGCCCCCAAAACTCAGCTTGACTTACCAACCTCGACGTCCAAAAAGTCCCACGCCGTGCTGGGAGCCGGGCCCTCTGGGCAAATAAACTGGGCATGCAAAGCAGCGGACAAGAGGCTGCAGCCCTGCTTACAGGACGCTCAAGCCGCTGCCTGGACTGCAAAGTGCCCGGGACTCCAGAGCGCCGGCCCCGAATTACAGGGCGGCCCCTGGTCCCCAAGGCCTACGGAGGCTCCTTCTCTCCAATTCCGGCCCTCTCCCCACTAACGGGGAGGGAGCCTACACAGGCTGCCTGCTGAAGGGAGCACAAAGGCTCCCGGACCTTCGGCCTGCTTACAGGCAGGTCCACCCAGGGAGCCACGGAGCTCGGCCTTCCCCCATGGCAACAGGAACAGGACTCCACAGTCAGGCAGTCCAACTCATGGCCTAAAGGCCAAGGGCCCGAGTGGCCCCAGGGGTCGGGAGCCCAGCCCCGGCGACAGGGAGGGCACATGCCCGGCCCCACCACTCCTGGCCCCACGCCTCTGAAAGGCCGGGGCCACGGATACCCGCCTGATTACAGGGGGTCCCTCCAACCGCCCGCCGAGACCAGGGGGCGCACACAACCCCACTTACGGGGCCGCCCCCCGCTGCCCGGCACCCCCAACAAGCACCACGGAGCACGGGCTCCGGCCTGCGCCCCACTTAGGGGCCGGCCGGAGCCCAGCCGCAGCGCAGCACGGCAACACAGCCGTCTGCAGGAGTCCCTCCAGCCTCCTCAACGAGGCTGCCAGGGAGGTGGCACCAGCACTTCTTCAACCTGCACCCTGGCAAGGGCCCGGGAACAGTTGTTCCTGTCGCCTGGCTAAAGCAACCTCTGCAGCCCTGCTTACAGAGACCTGGGATGCTCCT
Source organism: Oenanthe melanoleuca (assembly GCF_029582105.1). Lineage (NCBI taxonomy): Eukaryota > Metazoa > Chordata > Aves > Passeriformes > Muscicapidae > Oenanthe > Oenanthe melanoleuca. Next base: position 1,461 of record NW_026612701.1, read on the forward strand.
GGGGACAAAGGAGAAAGCAAGTCCAGATACGTGCTGCAAATACAGGGAGTCAAGCTGGCCAGGACCAGCAGCAGGCAGAAAGCTGCCTCGGCTGGGGAAAAGCCCTGCCCTGCTTACAGGGCGGCCGGGCTGGGGGCTCGGGGAGCTCCGTTTCCCCACTCAGGTGCGGAGACAGGGCTCTCACCCTCCTTACAGGGTTGCCCCTCTCCAGGCAGCCAAAGGAGCACAACGGCAAAAGGCCAACCACAGCAAAGACCAGCCCTGAACACAGGGAGGTCGCCCAGCACAAGCAAAGTCAGCTGTGGCACCTTGAAGGTGCCCTGGCCATGGCAGGAAGGCCCTTTGCCCAGAGGGCCTCTCGTGCTCCTTCTTCAGCTCCACGCTGGCTCTTGCCTCGCCGTTCCACTCTTGACCTCGAAGCTGCCTCTCATCCAGCTTGCTCTTGCCCTGTCGTCGCTCGGCTTCTGCCAATGCACGACGACACGCTCAGGCCTGAGAAGCTCCAGCTGCCAAAGGGAACCGCCGCCCACCAGCCCCACGTCGACATCCTCACGCCACCACCCACAGAACCCCCCACAGCTGCTCAAAAGCCCCCAAACTCCAGCTTGACTTACCACCTCGACGTCCGGAAAAGTCCCACGCCGTGCTGGGAGCCGGGCCCTCTGGGCAAATAAAGCTGGGCATGCAAAGCAGCGGACAAGAGGCTGCAGCCCTGCTTACAGGACGCTCAAGCCGCTGCCTGGACTGCAAAGTGCCCGGGACTCCAGAGCGCCGGCCCCGAATTACAGGGCGGCCCTGGTCCCCAAGGCCTACGGAGGCTCCTTCTCTCCAATTCCGGCCCTCTCCCACTAACGGGGAGGGAGCCCTACACAGGCTGCCTGCTGAAGGGAGCACAAAGGCTCCCGGACCTTCGGCCTGCTTACAGGCAGGTCCACACCCAGGGAGCCACGGAGCTCGGCCTTCCCCCATGGCAACAGGAACAGGACTCCACAGTCAGGCAGTCCAACTCATGCCTAAAGGCCAAGGGCCCGAGTGGCCCCAGGGGTCGGGAGCCCAGCCCCGGCGACAGGGAGGGCACATGCCCGGCCCCACCACTCCTGGCCCCACGCCTCTGAAAGGCCGGGGCCACGGATACCCGCCTGATTACAGGGGGTCCCTCCAACCGCCCGCCGAGACCAGGGGGCGCACACAACCCCACTTACGGGGCCGCCCCCCGCTGCCGGCACCCCCCAACAAGCACCACGGAGCACGGGCTCCGGCCTGCGCCCCACTTAGGGGCCGGCCGGAGCCCAGCCGCAGCGCAGCACGGCAACACAGCCGTCTGCAGGAGTCCCTCCAGCCTCCTCAACGAGGCTGCCAGGGAGGTGGCACCAGCACTTCTTCAACCTGCACCCTGGCAAGGGCCCGGGAACAGTTGTTCCTGTCGCCTGGCTAAAGCAACCTCTGCAGCCCTGCTTACAGAGACCTGAGGCTGCTCCTGGGGACAAAAGAAAAGCAAGTCCAGACACGTGCTGCAAATACAGGGTCAAGCTGGCCAGGGACCAGCAGCAGGCAGAAAGCTGCCTCGGCTGGGGAAAAGCCCTGCCCTGCTTACAGGCCCACGTTAAACGGCTTCGTACCGTCCTCAGAAACAGGGGCGAGGCTGGACACTTTCTCCACCCAAGCACTTTGGGGTCCTGCTTGTGGCTGCTGAGAGCTCCTCTTTCCCTCCTGGGAAGTCGAAGCTACACTGCTCTAATTCTAAACGGGGGCCTGAAGCACAAACACACTTGCTCACTCACACCACCTAATGGGAAGACTGGATATGGAGGGGAAGACAGTCCCAGGAGAGGGAGCAAGTTCCCTGCAGCCAACGGGCTCAAGAGAGCCATCCCAACTGCTCAGTGGCAGACAAAAGCATCACAGCTGCACACTGCACTGTATGGAGGGCACGAGGGCCTCGACACGCTGAGGCGCTTCGGGCTGGTACAGGGACAAAGGCTGTGACGCGCCCCGAGTACAGGGGGTCACGCTGGCCAGGGACCAGCAGCAGGCAGAAAGCTGCCTCGGCTGGGGAAAAGCCCTGCCCTGCTTACAGGGCGGCCGGGCTGGGGGCTCGGGGAGCTCCGTTTCCCCACTCAGGTGCGGAGACAGGGCTCTCACCCTCCTTACAGGGTTGCCCCTCTCTCCAGGCAGCCAAAGGAGCACAACGGCAAAAGGCCAACCACAGCAAAGACCAGCCCTGAACACAGGGAGGTCGCCCAGCACAAGCAAAGTCAGCTGTGGCACCTTGAAGGTGCCTTAGCCATGGCAGGAAGGCCCTTTGCCCAGAGGGCCTCTCGTGCTCCTTCTTCAGCTCCACGCTGGCTCTTGCCTCGCCGTTCCACTCTTGACCTCGAAGCTGCCTCTCATCCAGCTTGATCTTGCCCTGTCGTCGCTCGGCTTCTGCCAATGCACGACGACACGCTCAGGCCTGAGAAGCTCCAGCTGCCAAAGGGAACCGCCGCCCACCAGCCCCACGTCGACATCCTCACGCCACCACCCACAGAACCCCCCACAGCTGCTCAAAAGCCCCCTCCAGCTTGACTTACCACCTCGACGTCCGGAAAAGTCCCACGCCGTGCTGGGAGCCGGGCCCTCTGGGCAAATAAAGCTGGGCATGCAAAGCAGCGGACAAGAGGCTGCAGCCCTGCTTACAGGACGCTCAAGCCGCTGCCTGGACTGCAAAGTGCCCGGGACTCCAGAGCGCCGGCCCCGAATTACAGGGCGGCCCTGGTCCCCAAGGCCTACGGAGGCTCCTTCTCTCCAATTCCGGCCCTCTCCCCACTAACGGGGAGGGAGCCCTACACAGGCTGCCTGCTGAAGGGAGCACAAAGGCTCCCGGACCTTCGGCCTGCTTACAGGCAGGTCCACACCCAGGGAGCCACGGAGCTCGGCCTTCCCCCATGGCAACAGGAACAGGACTCCACAGTCAGGCAGTCCAACTCATGGCCTAAAGGCCAAGGGCCCGAGTGGCCCCAGGGGTCGGGAGCCCAGCCCCGGCGACAGGGAGGGCACATGCCCGGCCCCACCACTCCTGGCCCCACGCCTCTGAAAGGCCGGGGCCACGGATACCCGCCTGATTACAGGGGGTCCCTCCAACCGCCCGCCGAGACCAGGGGGCGCACACAACCCCACTTACGGGGCCGCCCCCCGCTGCCCGGCACCCCCCAACAAGCACCACGGAGCACGGGCTCCGGCCTGCGCCCCACTTAGGGGCCGGCCGGAGCCCAGCCGCAGCGCAGCACGGCAACACAGCCGTCTGCAGGAGTCCCTCCAGCCTCCTCAACGAGGCTGCCAGGGAGGTGGCACCAGCACTTCTTCAACCTGCACCCTGGCAAGGGCCCGGGAACAGTTGTTCCTGTCGCCTGGCTAAAGCAACCTCTGCAGCCCTGCTTACAGAGACCTGAGGATGCTCCTGGGGACAAAGGAGAAAAGCAAGGTCCAGATACGTGCTGCAAATACAGGGAGTCAAGCTGGCCAGGGACCAGCAGCAGGCAGAAAGCTGCCTCGGCTGGGGAAAAGCCCTGCCCTGCTTACAGGGCGGCCGGGCTGGGGGCTCGGGGAGCTCCGTTTCCCCACTCAGGTGCGGAGACAGGGGCTCTCACCCTCCTTACAGGGTTGCCCCTCTCTCCAGGCAGCCAAAGGAGCACAACGGCAAAAGGCCAACCACAGCAAAGACCAGCCCTGAACACAGGGAGGTCGCCCAGCACAAGCAAAGTCAGCTGTGGCACCTTGAAGGTGCCTTAGCCATGGCAGGAAGGCCCTTTGCCCAGAGGGCCTCTCGTGCTCCTTCTTCAGCTCCACGCTGGCTCTTGCCTCGCCGTTCCACTCTTGACCTCGAAGCTGCCTCTCATCCAGCTTGATCTTGCCCTGTCGTCGCTCGGCTTCTGCCAATGCACGACGACACGCTCAGGCCTGAGAAGCTCCAGCTGCCAAAGGGAACCGCCGCCCACCAGCCCCACGTCGACATCCTCACGCCACCACCCACAGAACCCCCCACAGCTGCTCAAAAGCCCCCAAATCCAGCTTGACTTACCACCTCGACGTCCGGAAAAGTCCCACGCCGTGCTGGGAGCCGGGCCCTCTGGGCAAATAAAGCTGGGCATGCAAAGCAGCGGACAAGAGGCTGCAGCCCTGCTTACAGGACGCTCAAGCCGCTGCCTGGACTGCAAAGTGCCCGGGACTCCAGAGCGCCGGCCCCGAATTACAGGGCGGCCCTGGTCCCCAAGGCCTACGGAGGCTCCTTCTCTCCAATTCCGGCCCTCTCCCCACTAACGGGGAGGGAGCCCTACACAGGCTGCCTGCTGAAGGGAGCACAAAGGCTCCCGGACCTTCGGCCTGCTTACAGGCAGGTCCACACCCAGGGAGCCACGGAGCTCGGCCTTCCCCCATGGCAACAGGAACAGGACTCCACAGTCAGGCAGTCCAACTCATGGCCTAAAGGCCAAGGGCCCGAGTGGCCCCAGGGGTCGGGAGCCCAGCCCCGGCGACAGGGAGGGCACATGCCCGGCCCCACCACTCCTGGCCCCACGCCTCTGAAAGGCCGGGGCCACGGATACCCGCCTGATTACAGGGGGTCCCTCCAACCGCCCGCCGAGACCAGGGGGCGCACACAACCCCACTTACGGGGCCGCCCCCCGCTGCCAGGCACCCCCCAACAAGCACCACGGAGCACGGGCTCCGGCCTGCGCCCCACTTAGGGGCCGGCCGGAGCCCAGCCGCAGCGCAGCACGGCAACACAGCCGTCTGCAGGAGTCCCTCCAGCCTCCTCAACGAGGCTGCCAGGGAGGTGGCACCAGCACTTCTTCAACCTGCACCCTGGCAAGGGCCCGGGAACAGTTGTTCCTGTCGCCTGGCTAAAGCAACCTCTGCAGCCCTGCTTACAGAGACCTGAGGATGCTCCTGGGGACAAAGGAGAAAAGCAAGGTCCAGATACGTGCTGCAAATACAGGGAGTCAAGCTGGCCAGGGACCAGCAGCAGGCAGAAAGCTGCCTCGGCTGGGGAAAAGCCCTGCCCTGCTTACAGGGCGGCCGGGCTGGGGGCTCGGGGAGCTCCGTTTCCCCACTCAGGTGCGGAGACAGGGGCTCTCACCCTCCTTACAGGGTTGCCCCTCTCTCCAGGCAGCCAAAGGAGCACAACGGCAAAAGGCCAACCACAGCAAAGACCAGCCCTGAACACAGGGAGGTCGCCCAGCACAAGCAAAGTCAGCTGTGGCACCTTGAAGGTGCCTTAGCCATGGCAGGAAGGCCCTTTGCCCAGAGGGCCTCTCGTGCTCCTTCTTCAGCTCCACGCTGGCTCTTGCCTCGCCGTTCCACTCTTGACCTCGAAGCTGCCTCTCATCCAGCTTGATCTTGCCCTGTCGTCGCTCGGCTTCTGCCAATGCACGACGACACGCTCAGGCCTGAGAAGCTCCAGCTGCCAAAGGGAACCGCCGCCCACCAGCCCCACGTCGACATCCTCACGCCACCACCCACAGAACCCCCCACAGCTGCTCAAAAGCCCCCAACTCCAGCTTGACTTACCACCTCGACGTCCGGAAAAGTCCCACGCCGTGCTGGGAGCCGGGCCCTCTGGGCAAATAAAGCTGGGCATGCAAAGCAGCGGACAAGAGGCTGCAGCCCTGCTTACAGGACGCTCAAGCCGCTGCCTGGACTGCAAAGTGCCCGGGACTCCAGAGCGCCGGCCCCGAATTACAGGGCGGCCCTGGTCCCCAAGGCCTACGGAGGCTCCTTCTCTCCAATTCCGGCCCTCTCCCCACTAACGGGGAGGGAGCCCTACACAGGCTGCCTGCTGAAGGGAGCACAAAGGCTCCCGGACCTTCGGCCTGCTTACAGGCAGGTCCACACCCAGGGAGCCACGGAGCTCGGCCTTCCCCCATGGCAACAGGAACAGGACTCCACAGTCAGGCAGTCCAACTCATGGCCTAAAGGCCAAGGGCCCGAGTGGCCCCAGGGGTCGGGAGCCCAGCCCCGGCGACAGGGAGGGCACATGCCCGGCCCCACCACTCCTGGCCCCACGCCTCTGAAAGGCCGGGGCCACGGATACCCGCCTGATTACAGGGGGTCCCTCCAACCGCCCGCCGAGACCAGGGGGCGCACACAACCCCACTTACGGGGCCGCCCCCCGCTGCCCGGCACCCCCCAACAAGCACCACGGAGCACGGGCTCCGGCCTGCGCCCCACTTAGGGGCCGGCCGGAGCCCAGCCGCAGCGCAGCACGGCAACACAGCCGTCTGCAGGAGTCCCTCCAGCCTCCTCAACGAGGCTGCCAGGGAGGTGGCACCAGCACTTCTTCAACCTGCACCCTGGCAAGGGCCCGGGAACAGTTGTTCCTGTCGCCTGGCTAAAGCAACCTCTGCAGCCCTGCTTACAGAGACCTGAGGATGCTCCTGGGGACAAAGGAGAAAAGCAAGGTCCAGATACGTGCTGCAAATACAGGGAGTCAAGCTGGCCAGGGACCAGCAGCAGGCAGAAAGCTGCCTCGGCTGGGGAAAAGCCCTGCCCTGCTTACAGGGCGGCCGGGCTGGGGGCTCGGGGAGCTCCGTTTCCCCACTCAGGTGCGGAGACAGGGGCTCTCACCCTCCTTACAGGGTTGCCCCTCTCTCCAGGCAGCCAAAGGAGCACAACGGCAAAAGGCCACCACAGCAAAGACCAGCCCTGAACACAGGGAGGTCGCCCAGCACAAGCAAAGTCAGCTGTGGCACCTTGAAGGTGCCTTAGCCATGGCAGGAAGGCCCTTTGCCCAGAGGGCCTCTCGTGCTCCTTCTTCAGCTCCACGCTGGCTCTTGCCTCGCCGTTCCACTCTTGACCTCGAAGCTGCCTCTCATCCAGCTTGATCTTGCCCTGTCGTCGCTCGGCTTCTGCCAATGCACGACGACACGCTCAGGCCTGAGAAGCTCCAGCTGCCAAAGGGAACCGCCGCCCACCAGCCCCACGTCGACATCCTCACGCCACCACCCACAGAACCCCCCACAGCTGCTCAAAAGCCCCCAAATCCAGCTTGACTTACCACCTCGACGTCCGGAAAAGTCCCACGCCGTGCTGGGAGCCGGGCCCTCTGGGCAAATAAAGCTGGGCATGCAAAGCAGCGGACAAGAGGCTGCAGCCCTGCTTACAGGACGCTCAAGCCGCTGCCTGGACTGCAAAGTGCCCGGGACTCCAGAGCGCCGGCCCCGAATTACAGGGCGGCCCTGGTCCCCAAGGCCTACGGAGGCTCCTTCTCTCCAATTCCGGCCCTCTCCCCACTAACGGGGAGGGAGCCCTACACAGGCTGCCTGCTGAAGGGAGCACAAAGGCTCCCGGACCTTCGGCCTGCTTACAGGCAGGTCCACACCCAGGGAGCCACGGAGCTCGGCCTTCCCCCATGGCAACAGGAACAGGACTCCACAGTCAGGCAGTCCAACTCATGGCCTAAAGGCCAAGGGCCCGAGTGGCCCCAGGGGTCGGGAGCCCAGCCCCGGCGACAGGGAGGGCACATGCCCGGCCCCACCACTCCTGGCCCCACGCCTCTGAAAGGCCGGGGCCACGGATACCCGCCTGATTACAGGGGGTCCCTCCAACCGCCCGCCGAGACCAGGGGGCGCACACAACCCCACTTACGGGGCCGCCCCCCGCTGCCCGGCACCCCCCAACAAGCACCACGGAGCACGGGCTCCGGCCTGCGCCCCACTTAGGGGCCGGCCGGAGCCCAGCCGCAGCGCAGCACGGCAACACAGCCGTCTGCAGGAGTCCCTCCAGCCTCCTCAACGAGGCTGCCAGGGAGGTGGCACCAGCACTTCTTCAACCTGCACCCTGGCAAGGGCCCGGGAACAGTTGTTCCTGTCGCCTGGCTAAAGCAACCTCTGCAGCCCTGCTTACAGAGACCTGAGGCTGCTCCTGGGGACAAAGGAGAAAAGCAAGGTCCAGACACGTGCTGCAAATACAGGGAGTCAAGCTGGCCAGGGACCAGCAGCAGGCAGAAAGCTGCCTCGGCTGGGGAAAAGCCCTGCCCTGCTTACAGGCCCACTGTTAAAGGCTTCGTACCGTCCTCAGAACACAGGGGCGAGGCCGGACACTTTCTCCACCCAAGCACTTTGGGGTCCTGCTTGTGGCTGCTGAGAGCTCCTCTTTCCCTCCTGGGAAGTCGAAGCTACACTGCTCTAATTCTAAACGGGGGCCTGAAGCACAAACACACTTGCTCACTCACACCACCTAATGGGAAGACTGGATATGGAGGGGAAGACAGTCCCAGGAGAGGGAGCAAGTTCCCTGCAGCCAACGGGCTCAAGAGAGCCATCCCAACTGCTCAGTGGCAGACAAAAGCATCACAGCTGCACCACACTGCACTGTATGGAGGGCACGAGGGCCTCGACACGCTGAGGCGCTTCGGGGCTGGTACAGGGACAAAGGCTGTGACGCGCCCCGAGTACAGGGGGTCACGCTGGCCAGGGACCAGCAGCAGGCAGAAAGCTGCCTCGGCTGGGGAAAAGCCCTGCCCTGCTTACAGGGCGGCCGGGCTGGGGGCTCGGGGAGCTCCGTTTCCCCACTCAGGTGCGGAGACAGGGGCTCTCACCCTCCTTACAGGGTTGCCCCCTCTCCAGGCAGCCAAAGGAGCACAACGGCAAAAGGCCAACCACAGCAAAGACCAGCCCTGAACACAGGGAGGTCGCCCAGCACAAGCAAAGTCAGCTGTGGCACCTTGAAGGTGCCTTAGCCATGGCAGGAAGGCCCTTTGCCCAGAGGGCCTCTCGTGCTCCTTCTTCAGCTCCACGCTGGCTCTTGCCTCGCCGTTCCACTCTTGACCTCGAAGCTGCCTCTCATCCAGCTTGATCTTGCCCTGTCGTCGCTCGGCTTCTGCCAATGCACGACGACACGCTCAGGCCTGAGAAGCTCCAGCTGCCAAAGGGAACCGCCGCCCACCAGCCCCACGTCGACATCCTCACGCCACCACCCACAGAACCCCCCACAGCTGCTCAAAAGCCCCAACTCCAGCTTGACTTACCACCTCGACGTCCGGAAAAGTCCCACGCCGTGCTGGGAGCCGGGCCCTCTGGGCAAATAAAGCTGGGCATGCAAAGCAGCGGACAAGAGGCTGCAGCCCTGCTTACAGGACGCTCAAGCCGCTGCCTGGACTGCAAAGTGCCCGGGACTCCAGAGCGCCGGCCCCGAATTACAGGGCGGCCCTGGTCCCCAAGGCCTACGGAGGCTCCTTCTCTCCAATTCCGGCCCTCTCCCCACTAACGGGGAGGGAGCCCTACACAGGCTGCCTGCTGAAGGGAGCACAAAGGCTCCCGGACCTTCGGCCTGCTTACAGGCAGGTCCACACCCAGGGAGCCACGGAGCTCGGCCTTCCCCCATGGCAACAGGAACAGGACTCCACAGTCAGGCAGTCCAACTCATGGCCTAAAGGCCAAGGGCCCGAGTGGCCCCAGGGGTCGGGAGCCCAGCCCCGGCGACAGGGAGGGCACATGCCCGGCCCCACCACTCCTGGCCCCACGCCTCTGAAAGGCCGGGGCCACGGATACCCGCCTGATTACAGGGGGTCCCTCCAACCGCCCGCGAGACCAGGGGGCGCACACAACCCCACTTACGGGGCCGCCCCCCGCTGCCAGGCACCCCCCAACAAGCACCACGGAGCACGGGCTCCGGCCTGCGCCCCACTTAGGGGCCGGCCGGAGCCCAGCCGCAGCGCAGCACGGCAACACAGCCGTCTGCAGGAGTCCCTCCAGCCTCCTCAACGAGGCTGCCAGGGAGGTGGCACCAGCACTTCTTCAACCTGCACCCTGGCAAGGCCCGGGAACAGTTGTTCCTGTCGCCTGGCTAAAGCAACCTCTGCAGCCCTGCTTACAGAGACCTGAGGATGCTCCTGGGGACAAAGGAGAAAAGCAAGGTCCAGATACGTTGCTGCAAATACAGGGAGTCAAGCTGCCAGGGACCAGCAGCAGGCAGAAAGCTGCCTCGGCTGGGGAAAAGCCCTGCCCTGCTTACAGGGCGGCCGGGCTGGGGGCTCGGGGAGCTCCGTTTCCCCACTCAGGTGCGGAGACAGGGGCTCTCACCCTCCTTACAGGGTTGCCCCTCTCTCCAGGCAGCCAAAGGAGCACAACGGCAAAAGGCCAACCACAGCAAAGACCAGCCCTGAACACAGGGAGGTCGCCCAGCACAAGCAAAGTCAGCTGTGGCACCTTGAAGGTGCCTTAGCCATGGCAGGAAGGCCCTTTGCCCAGAGGGCCTCTCGTGCTCCTTCTTCAGCTCCACGCTGGCTCTTGCCTCGCCGTTCCACTCTTGACCTCGAAGCTGCCTCTCATCCAGCTTGATCTTGCCCTGTCGTCGCTCGGCTTCTGCCAATGCACGACGCACGCTCAGGCCTGAGAAGCTCCAGCTGCCAAAGGGAACCGCCGCCCACCAGCCCCACGTCGACATCCTCACGCCACCACCCACAGAACCCCCCACAGCTGCTCAAAAGCCCCCAACTCCAGCTTGACTTACCACCTCGACGTCCGGAAAAGTCCCACGCCGTGCTGGGAGCCGGGCCCTCTGGGCAAATAAAGCTGGGCATGCAAAGCAGCGGACAAGAGGCTGCAGCCCTGCTTACAGGACGCTCAAGCCGCTGCCTGGACTGCAAAGTGCCCGGGACTCCAGAGCGCCGGCCCCGAATTACAGGGCGGCCCTGGTCCCCAAGGCCTACGGAGGCTCCTTCTCTCCAATTCCGGCCCTCTCCCCACTAACGGGGAGGGAGCCCTACACAGGCTGCCTGCTGAAGGGAGCACAAAGGCTCCCGGACCTTCGGCCTGCTTACAGGCAGGTCCACACCCAGGGAGCCACGGAGCTCGGCCTTCCCCATGGCAACGGAACAGGACTCCACAGTCAGGCAGTCCAACTCATGGCCTAAAGGCCAAGGGCCGAGTGGCCCAGGGGTCGGGAGCCCAGCCCCGGCGACAGGGAGGGCACATGCCCGGCCCCACCACTCCTGGCCCCACGCCTCTGAAAGGCCGGGGCCACGGATACCCGCCTGATTACAGGGGGTCCCTCCAACCGCCCCCGCCGAGACCAGGGGGCGCACACAACCCCACTTACGGGGCCGCCCCCCGCTGCCCGGCACCCCCCAACAAGCACCACGGAGCACGGGCTCCGGCCTGCGCCCCACTTAGGGCCGGCCGGAGCCCAGCCGCAGCGCAGCACGGCAACACAGCCGTCTGCAGGAGTCCCTCCAGCCTCCTCAACGAGGCTGCCAGGGGGTGGCACCAGCACTTCTTCAACCTGCACCCTGGCAAGGGCCCGGGAACAGTTGTTCCTGTCGCCTGGCTAAAGCAACCTCTGCAGCCCTGCTTACAGAGACCTGAGGATGCTCCTGGGGACAAAGGAGAAAAGCAAGGTCCAGATACGTGCTGCAAATACAGGGAGTCAAGCTGGCCAGGGACCAGCAGCAGGCAGAAAGCTGCCTCGGCTGGGGAAAAGCCCTGCCCTGCTTACAGGGCGGCCGGGCTGGGGGCTCGGGGAGCTCCGTTTCCCCACTCAGGTGCGGAGACAGGGGCTCTCACCCTCCTTACAGGGTTGCCCCTCTCTCCAGGCAGCCAAAGGAGCACAACGGCAAAAGGCCAACCACAGCAAAGACCAGCCCTGAACACAGGGAGGTCGCCCAGCACAAGCAAAGTCAGCTGTGGCACCTTGAAGGTGCCTTAGCCATGGCAGGAAGGCCCTTTGCCCAGAGGGCCTCTCGTGCTCCTTCTTCAGCTCCACGCTGGCTCTTGCCTCGCCGTTCCACTCTTGACCTCGAAGCTGCCTCTCATCCAGCTTGATCTTGCCCTGTCGTCGCTCGGCTTCTGCCAATGCACGACGACACGCTCAGGCCTGAGAAGCTCCAGCTGCCAAAGGGAACCGCCGCCCACCAGCCCCACGTCGACATCCTCACGCCACCACCCACAGAACCCCCCACAGCTGCTCAAAAGCCCCCAAATCCAGCTTGACTTACCACCTCGACGTCCGAAAAGTCCCACGCCGTGCTGGGAGCCGGGCCCTCTGGCAAAATAAAGCTGGGCATGCAAAGCAGCGGACAAGAGGCTGCAGCCCTGCTTACAGGACGCTCAAGCCGCTGCCTGGACTGCAAAGTGCCCGGGACTCCAGAGCGCCGGCCCCGAATTACAGGGCGGCCCTGGTCCCCAAGGCCTACGGAGGCTCCTTCTCTCTCAATTCCGGCCCTCTCCCCACTAACGGGGAGGGAGCCCTACACAGGCTGCCTGCTGAGGGAGCACAAAGGCTCCCGGACCTTCGGCCTGCTTACAGGCAGGTCCACACCCAGGGAGCCACGGAGCTCGGCCTTCCCCCATGGCAACAGGAACAGGACTCCACAGTCAGGCAGTCCAACTCATGGCCTAAAGGCCAAGGGCCCAGTGGCCCCAGGGGTCGGGAGCCCAGCCCCGGCGACAGGGGAGGCACATCCCGGCCCCACCACTCCTGGCCCCACGCCTCTGAAAGGCGGGGCCACGGATACCCGCCTGATTACAGGGGGTCCCTCCAACCGCCCGCCGAGACCAGGGGGCGCACACAACCCCACTTACGGGCCGCCCCCCGCTGCCCGGCACCCCCCAACAAGCACCACGGAGCACGGGCTCCGGCCTGCGCCCACTTAGGGGCCGGCCGGAGCCCAGCCGCAGCGCAGCACGGCAACACAGCCGTCTGCAGGAGTCCCTCCAGCCTCCTCAACGAGGCTGCCAGGGAGGTGGCACCAGCACTTCTTCAACCTGCACCCTGGCAAGGGCCCGGGAACAGTTGTTCCTGTCGCCTGGCTAAAGCAACCTCTGCAGCCCTGCTTACAGAGACCTGAGGATGCTCCTGGGACAAAGGAGAAAAGCAAGGTCCAGATACGTGCTGCAAATACAGGGAGTCAAGCTGGCCAGGGACCAGCAGCAGGCAGAAAGCTGCCTCGGCTGGGGAAAAGCCCTGCCCTGCTTACAGGGCGGCCGGGGCTGGGGGCTCGGGGAGCTCCGTTTCCCCACTCAGGTGCGGAGACAGGGGCTCTCACCCTCCTTACAGGGTTGCCCCTCTCTCCAGGCAGCCAAAGGAGCACAACGGCAAAAGGCAACCACAGCAAAGACCAGCCCTGAACACAGGAGGTCGCCCAGCACAAGCAAAGTCAGCTGTGGCACCTTGAAGGTGCCTTAGCCATGGCAGGAAGGCCCTTTGCCCAGAGGGCCTCTCGTGCTCCTTCTTCAGCTCCCACGCTGGCTCTTGCCTCGCCGTTCCACTCTTGACCTCGAAGCTGCCTCTCATCCAGCTTGATCTTGCCCGTCGTCGCTCGGCTTCTGCCAATGCACGACGACACGCTCAGGCCTGAAAGCTCCAGCTGCCAAAGGGAACCGCCGCCCACCAGCCCACGTCGACATCCTCACGCCACCACCCACAGAACCCCCCACAGCTGCTCAAAAGCCCCCAAATCCAGCTTGACTTACCACCTCGACGTCCGGAAAAGTCCCACGCCGTGCTGGAGCCGGGCCCTCTGGGCAAATAAAGCTGGGCATGCAAAGCAGCGGACAAGAGCTGCAGCCCTGCTTACAGGACGCTCAAGCCGCTGCCTGGACTGCAAGTGCCCGGGACTCCAGAGCGCCGGCCCCGAATTACAGGGCGGCCCTGGTCCCCAAGGCCTACGGAGGCTCCTTCTCTCCAATTCCGGCCCTCTCCCCACTAACGGGGAGGGAGCCCTACACAGCTGCCTGCTGAAGGGAGCACAAAGGCTCCCGGACCTTCGGCCTGCTTACAGGCAGGTCCACACCCAGGGAGCCACGGAGCTCGGCCTTCCCCCATGGCAACAGGAACAGGACTCCACAGTCAGGCAGTCCAACTCATGGCCTAAAGGCCAAGGGCCCGAGTGGCCCCAGGGGTCGGGAGCCCAGCCCCGGCGACAGGGAGGGCACATGCCCGGCCCCACCACTCCTGGCCCCACGCCTCTGAAAGGCCGGGGCCACGGATACCCGCCTGATTACAGGGGGTCCCTCCAACCGCCCGCCGAGACCAGGGGGCGCACACAACCCCACTTACGGGGCCGCCCCCGCTGCCCGGCACCCCCCAACAAGCACCACGGAGCACGGGCTCCGGCCTGCGCCCCACTTAGGGGCCGGCCGGAGCCCAGCCGCAGCGCAGCACGGCAACACAGCCGTCTGCAGGAGTCCCTCCAGCCTCCTCAACGAGGCTGCCAGGGAGGTGGCACCAGCACTTCTTCAACCTGCACCCTGGCAAGGGCCCGGGAACAGTTGTTCCTGTCGCCTGGCTAAAGCAACCTCTGCAGCCCTGCTTACAGAGACCTGAGGATGCTCCTGGGGACAAAGGAGAAAAGCAAGGTCCAGATACGTGCTGCAAATACAGGGAGTCAAGCTGGCCAGGACCAGCAGCAGGCAGAAAGCTGCCTCGGCTGGGGAAAAGCCCTGCCCTGCTTACAGGGCGGCCGGGCTGGGGCTCGGGGAGCTCCGTTTCCCCACTCAGGTGCGGAGACAGGGGCTCTCACCCTCCTTACAGGGTTGCCCCTCTCTCCAGGCAGCCAAAGGAGCACAACGGCAAAAGGCCAACCACAGCAAAGACCAGCCCTGAACACAGGGAGGTCGCCCAGCACAAGCAAAGTCAGCTGTGGCACCTTGAAGGTGCCTTAGCCATGGCAGGAAGGCCCTTTGCCCAGAGGGCCTCTCGTGCTCCTTCTTCAGCTCCACGCTGGCTCTTGCCTCGCCGTTCCACTCTTGACCTCGAAGCTGCCTCTCATCCAGCTTGATCTTGCCCTGTCGTCGCTCGGCTTCTGCCAATGCACGACGACACGCTCAGGCCTGAGAAGCTCCAGCTGCCAAGGGAACCGCCGCCCACCAGCCCCACGTCGACATCCTCACGCCACCACCCACAGAACCCCCCACAGCTGCTCAAAAGCCCCCAACTCCAGCTTGACTTACCACCTCGACGTCCGGAAAAGTCCCACGCCGTGCTGGGAGCCGGGCCCTCTGGGCAAATAAAGCTGGCATGCAAAGCAGCGGACAAGAGGCTGCAGCCCTGCTTACAGGACGCTCAAGCCGCTGCCTGGACTGCAAAGTGCCCGGGACTCCAGAGCGCCGGCCCCGAATTACAGGGCGGCCCTGGTCCCCAAGGCCTACGGAGGCTCCTTCTCTCCAATTCCGGCCCTCTCCCCACTAACGGGAGGGAGCCCTACACAGGCTGCCTGCTGAAGGGAGCACAAAGGCTCCCGGACCTTCGGCCTGCTTACAGGCAGGTCCACACCCAGGGAGCCACGGAGCTCGGCCTTCCCCCATGGCAACAGGAACAGGACTCCACAGTCAGGCAGTCCAACTCATGGCCTAAAGGCCAAGGGCCCGAGTGGCCCCAGGGGTCGGGAGCCCAGCCCCGGCGACAGGGAGGGCACATGCCCGGCCCCACCACTCCTGGCCCCACGCCTCTGAAAGGCCGGGCCACGGATACCCGCCTGATTACAGGGGGTCCCTCCAACCGCCCGCCGAGACCAGGGGGCGCACACAACCCCACTTACGGGGCCGCCCCCCGCTGCCGGCACCCCCAACAAGCACCACGGAGCACGGGCTCCGGCCTGCGCCCCACTTAGGGGCCGGCCGGAGCCCAGCCGCAGCGCAGCACGGCAACACAGCCGTCTGCAGGAGTCCCTCCAGCCTCCTCAACGAGGCTGCCAGGGAGGTGGCACCAGCACTTCTTCAACCTGCACCCTGGCAAGGGCCCGGGAACAGTTGTTCCTGTCGCCTGGCTAAAGCAACCTCTGCAGCCCTGCTTACAGAGACCTGAGGATGCTCCTGGGACAAAGGAGAAAAGCAAGGTCCAGATACGTGCTGCAAATACAGGGAGTCAAGCTGGCCAGGGACCAGCAGCAGGCAGAAAGCTGCCTCGGCTGGGGAAAAGCCCTGCCCTGCTTACAGGGCGGCCGGGCTGGGGGCTCGGGGAGCTCCGTTTCCCCACTCAGGTGCGGAGACAGGGGCTCTCACCCTCCTTACAGGGTTGCCCCTCTCTCCAGGCAGCCAAAGGAGCACAACGGCAAAAGGCCAACCACAGCAAAGACCAGCCCTGAACACAGGGAGGTCGCCCAGCACAAGCAAAGTCAGCTGTGGCACCTTGAAGGTGCCTTAGCCATGGCAGGAAGGCCCTTTGCCCAGAGGGCCTCTCGTGCTCCTTCTTCAGCTCCACGCTGGCTCTTGCCTCGCCGTTCCACTCTTGACCTCGAAGCTGCCTCTCATCCAGCTTGATCTTGCCCTGTCGTCGCTCGGCTTCTGCCAATGCACGACGACACGCTCAGGCCTGAGAAGCTCCAGCTGCCAAAGGGAACCGCCGCCCACCAGCCCCACGTCGACATCCTCACGCCACCACCCACAGAACCCCCCACAGCTGCTCAAAAGCCCCCAAATCCAGCTTGACTTACCACCTCGACGTCCGGAAAAGTCCCACGCCGTGCTGGGAGCCGGGCCCTCTGGGCAAATAAAGCTGGGCATGCAAAGCAGCGGACAAGAGGCTGCAGCCCTGCTTACAGGACGCTCAAGCCGCTGCCTGGACTGCAAAGTGCCCGGGACTCCAGAGCGCCGGCCCCGAATTACAGGGCGGCCCTGGTCCCCAAGGCCTACGGAGGCTCCTTCTCTCCAATTCCGGCCCTCTCCCCACTAACGGGAGGGAGCCCTACACAGGCTGCCTGCTGAAGGGAGCACAAAGGCTCCCGGACCTTCGGCCTGCTTACAGGCAGGTCCACACCCAGGGAGCCACGGAGCTCGGCCTTCCCCCATGGCAACAGGAACAGGACTCCACAGTCAGGCAGTCCAACTCATGGCCTAAAGGCCAAGGGCCCGAGTGGCCCCAGGGGTCGGGAGCCCAGCCCCGGCGACAGGGAGGGCACATGCCGGCCCCACCACTCTCTGCCCCACGCCTCTGAAAGGCCGGGGCCACGGATACCCGCCTGATTACAGGGGGTCCCTCCAACCGCCCGCCGAGACCAGGGGGCGACACAACCCCACTTACGGGGCCGCCCCCCGCTGCCCGGCACCCCCCAACAAGCACCACGGAGCACGGGCTCCGGCCTGCGCCCCACTTAGGGGCCGCCGGAGCCCAGCCGCAGCGCAGCACGGCAACACAGCCGTCTGCAGGAGTCCCTCCAGCCTCCTCAACGAGGCTGCCAGGGAGGTGGCACCAGCACTTCTTCAACCTGCACCCTGGCAAGGGCCCGGGAACAGTTGTTCCTGTCGCCTGGCTAAAGCAACCTCTGCAGCCCTGCTTACAGAGACCTGAGGATGCTCCTGGGGACAAAGGAGAAAAGCAAGGTCCAGATACGTGCTGCAAATACAGGGAGTCAAGCTGGCCAGGGACCAGCAGCAGGCAGAAAGCTGCCTCGGCTGGGGAAAAGCCCTGCCCTGCTTACAGGGCGGCCGGGCTGGGGGCTCGGGGAGCTCCGTTTCCCCACTCAGGTGCGGAGACAGGGGCTCTCACCCTCCTTACAGGGTTGCCCCTCTCTCCAGGCAGCCAAAGGAGCACAACGGCAAAAGGCCCAACCACAGCAAAGACCAGCCCTGAACACAGGGAGGTCGCCCAGCACAAGCAAAGTCAGCTGTGGCACCTTGAAGGTGCCTTAGCCATGGCAGGAAGGCCCTTTGCCCAGAGGGCCTCTCGTGCTCCTTCTTCAGCTCCACGCTGGCTCTTGCCTCGCCGTTCCACTCTTGACCTCGAAGCTGCCTCTCATCCAGCTTGATCTTGCCCTGTCGTCGCTCGGCTTCTGCCAATGCACGACGACACGCTCAGGCCTGAGAAGCTCCAGCTGCCAAAGGGAACCGCCGCCCACCAGCCCCACGTCGACATCCTCACGCCACCACCCACAGAACCCCCCACAGCTGCTCAAAAGCCCCCAACTCCAGCTTGACTTACCACCTCGACGTCCGGAAAAGTCCCACGCCGTGCTGGAGCCGGGCCCTCTGGGCAAATAAAGCTGGGCATGCAAAGCAGCGGACAAGAGGCTGCAGCCCTGCTTACAGGACGCTCAAGCCGCTGCCTGGACTGCAAAGTGCCCGGGACTCCAGAGCGCCGGCCCCGAATTACAGGGCGGCCCTGGTCCCCAAGGCCTACGGAGGCTCCTTCTCTCCAATTCCGGCCCTCTCCCCACTAACGGGGAGGGAGCCCTACACAGGCTGCCTGCTGAAGGGAGCACAAAGGCTCCCGGACCTTCGGCCTGCTTACAGGCAGGTCCACACCCAGGGAGCCACGGAGCTCGGCCTTCCCCCATGGCAACAGGAACAGGACTCCACAGTCAGGCAGTCCAACTCATGGCCTAAAGGCCAAGGGCCCGAGTGGCCCCAGGGTCGGGAGCCCAGCCCCGGCGACAGGGAGGGCACATGCCCGGCCCCACCACTCCTGGCCCCACGCCTCTGAAAGGCCGGGGCCACGGATACCCGCCTGATTACAGGGGGTCCCTCCAACCGCCCGCCGAGACCAGGGGGCGCACACAACCCCACTTACGGGGCCGCCCCCCGCTGCCCGGCACCCCCCAACAAGCACCACGGAGCACGGGCTCCGGCCTGCGCCCCACTTAGGGGCCGGCCGGAGCCCAGCCGCAGCGCAGCACGGCAACACAGCCGTCTGCAGGAGTCCCTCCAGCCTCCTCAACGAGGCTGCCAGGGAGGTGGCACCAGCACTTCTTCAACCTGCACCCTGGCAAGGGCCCGGGAACAGTTGTTCCTGTCGCCTGGCTAAAGCAACCTCTGCAGCCCTGCTTACAGAGACCTGAGGATGCTCCTGGGGACAAAGGAGAAAAGCAAGGTCCAGATACGTGCTGCAAATACAGGGAGTCAAGCTGGCCAGGGACCAGCAGCAGGCAGAAAGCTGCCTCGGCTGGGGAAAAGCCCTGCCCTGCTTACAGGGCGGCCGGGCTGGGGGCTCGGGGAGCTCCGTTTCCCCACTCAGGTGCGGAGACAGGGGCTCTCACCCTCCTTACAGGGTTGCCCCTCTCTCCAGGCAGCCAAAGGAGCACAACGGCAAAAGGCCAACCACAGCAAAGACCAGCCCTGAACACAGGGAGGTCGCCCAGCACAAGCAAAGTCAGCTGTGGCACCTTGAAGGTGCCTTAGCCATGGCAGGAAGGCCCTTTGCCCAGAGGGCCTCTCGTGCTCCTTCTTCAGCTCCACGCTGGCTCTTGCCTCGCCGTTCCACTCTTGACCTCGAAGCTGCCTCTCATCCAGCTTGATCTTGCCCTGTCGTCGCTCGGCTTCTGCCAATGCACGACGACACGCTCAGGCCTGAGAAGCTCCAGCTGCCAAAGGGAACCGCCGCCCACCAGCCCCACGTCGACATCCTCACGCCACCACCCACAGAACCCCCCACAGCTGCTCAAAAGCCCCCAAATCCAGCTTGACTTACCACCTCGACGTCCGGAAAAGTCCCACGCCGTGCTGGGAGCCGGGCCCTCTGGGCAAATAAAGCTGGGCATGCAAAGCAGCGGACAAGAGGCTGCAGCCCTGCTTACAGGACGCTCAAGCCGCTGCCTGGACTGCAAAGTGCCCGGGACTCCAGAGCGCCGGCCCCGAATTACAGGGCGGCCCTGGTCCCCAAGGCCTACGGAGGCTCCTTCTCTCCAATTCCGGCCCTCTCCCCACTAACGGGGAGGGAGCCCTACACAGGCTGCCTGCTGAAGGGAGCACAAAGGCTCCCGGACCTTCGGCCTGCTTACAGGCAGGTCCACACCCAGGGAGCCACGGAGCTCGGCCTTCCCCCATGGCAACAGGAACAGGACTCCACAGTCAGGCAGTCCAACTCATGGCCTAAAGGCCAAGGGCCCGAGTGGCCCCAGGGGTCGGGAGCCCAGCCCCGGCGACAGGGAGGGCACATGCCCGGCCCCACCACTCCTGGCCCCACGCCTCTGAAAGGCCGGGGCCACGGATACCCGCCTGATTACAGGGGGTCCCTCCAACCGCCCGCCGAGACCAGGGGGCGCACACAACCCCACTTACGGGGCCGCCCCCCGCTGCCCGGCACCCCCCAACAAGCACCACGGAGCACGGGCTCCGGCCTGCGCCCCACTTAGGGGCCGGCCGGAGCCCAGCCGCAGCGCAGCACGGCAACACAGCCGTCTGCAGGAGTCCCTCCAGCCTCCTCAACGAGGCTGCCAGGGAGGTGGCACCAGCACTTCTTCAACCTGCACCCTGGCAAGGGCCCGGGAACAGTTGTTCCTGTCGCCTGGCTAAAGCAACCTCTGCAGCCCTGCTTACAGAGACCTGAGGCTGCTCCTGGGGACAAAGGAGAAAAGCAAGGTCCAGACACGTGCTGCAAATACAGGGAGTCAAGCTGGCCAGGGACCAGCAGCAGGCAGAAAGCTGCCTCGGCTGGGGAAAAGCCCTGCCCTGCTTACAGGCCCACCGTTAAGCAGCTTCGTACCGTCCTCAGAACACAGGGGCGAGGCTGGACACTTTCTCCACCCAAGCACTTTGGGGTCCTGCTTGTGGCTGCTGAGAGCTCCTCTTTCCCTCCTGGGAAGTCGAAGCTACACTGCTCTAATTCTAAACGGGGGCCTGAAGCACAAACACACTTGCTCACTCACACCACCTAATGGGAAGACTGGATATGGAGGGGAAGACAGTCCCAGGAGAGGGAGCAAGTTCCCTGCAGCCAACGGGCTCAAGAGAGCCATCCCAACTGCTCAGTGGCAGACAAAAGCATCACAGCTGCACCACACTGCACTGTATGGAGGGCACGAGGGCCTCGACACGCTGAGGCGCTTCGGGGCTGGTACAGGGACAAAGGCTGTGACGCGCCCCGAGTACAGGGGGTCACGCTGGCCAGGGACCAGCAGCAGGCAGAAAGCTGCCTCGGCTGGGGAAAAGCCCTGCCCTGCTTACAGGGCGGCCGGGCTGGGGGCTCGGGGAGCTCCGTTTCCCCACTCAGGTGCGGAGACAGGGGCTCTCACCCTCCTTACAGGGTTGCCCCTCTCTCCAGGCAGCCAAAGGAGCACA
The DNA here is from genome assembly GCF_029582105.1 of Oenanthe melanoleuca. Lineage (NCBI taxonomy): Eukaryota > Metazoa > Chordata > Aves > Passeriformes > Muscicapidae > Oenanthe > Oenanthe melanoleuca. The sequence goes on from NW_026612701.1 coordinate 22,424, forward strand.
ACGGCAAAAGGCCAACCACAGCAAAGACCAGCCCTGAACACAGGGAGGTCGCCCAGCACAAGCAAAGTCAGCTGTGGCACCTTGAAGGTGCCTTAGCCATGGCAGGAAGGCCCTTTGCCCAGAGGGCCTCTCGTGCTCCTTCTTCAGCTCCACGCTGGCTCTTGCCTCGCCGTTCCACTCTTGACCTCGAAGCTGCCTCTCATCCAGCTTGATCTTGCCCTGTCGTCGCTCGGCTTCTGCCAATGCACGACGACACGCTCAGGCCTGAGAAGCTCCAGCTGCCAAAGGGAACCGCCGCCCACCAGCCCCACGTCGACATCCTCACGCCACCACCCACAGAACCCCCCACAGCTGCTCAAAGCCCCCAACTCCAGCTTGACTTACCACCTCGACGTCCGGAAAAGTCCCACGCCGTGCTGGGAGCCGGGCCCTCTGGGCAAATAAAGCTGGGCATGCAAAGCAGCGGACAAGAGGCTGCAGCCCTGCTTACAGGACGCTCAAGCCGCTGCCTGGACTGCAAAGTGCCCGGGACTCCAGAGCGCCGGCCCCGAATTACAGGGCGGCCCTGGTCCCCAAGGCCTACGGAGGCTCCTTCTCTCCAATTCCGGCCCTCTCCCCACTAACGGGGAGGGAGCCCTACACAGGCTGCCTGCTGAAGGGAGCACAAAGGCTCCCGGACCTTCGGCCTGCTTACAGGCAGGTCCACACCCAGGGAGCCACGGAGCTCGGCCTTCCCCCATGGCAACAGGAACAGGACTCCACAGTCAGGCAGTCCAACTCATGGCCTAAAGGCCAAGGGCCCGAGTGGCCCCAGGGGTCGGGAGCCCAGCCCCGGCGACAGGGAGGGCACATGCCCGGCCCCACCACTCCTGGCCCCACGCCTCTGAAAGGCCGGGGCCACGGATACCCGCCTGATTACAGGGGGTCCCTCCAACCGCCCGCCGAGACCAGGGGGCGCACACAACCCCACTTACGGGGCCGCCCCCCGCTGCCCGGCACCCCCCAACAAGCACCACGGAGCACGGGCTCCGGCCTGCGCCCCACTTAGGGGCCGGCCGGAGCCCAGCCGCAGCGCAGCACGGCAACACAGCCGTCTGCAGGAGTCCCTCCAGCCTCCTCAACGAGGCTGCCAGGGAGGTGGCACCAGCACTTCTTCAACCTGCACCCTGGCAAGGGCCCGGGAACAGTTGTTCCTGTCGCCTGGCTAAAGCAACCTCTGCAGCCCTGCTTACAGAGACCTGAGGATGCTCCTGGGGACAAAGGAGAAAAGCAAGGTCCAGATACGTGCTGCAAATACAGGGAGTCAAGCTGGCCAGGGACCAGCAGCAGGCAGAAAGCTGCCTCGGCTGGGGAAAAGCCCTGCCCTGCTTACAGGGCGGCCGGGCTGGGGGCTCGGGGAGCTCCGTTTCCCCACTCAGGTGCGGAGACAGGGGCTCTCACCCTCCTTACAGGGTTGCCCCTCTCTCCAGGCAGCCAAAGGAGCACAACGGCAAAAGGCCAACCACAGCAAAGACCAGCCCTGAACACAGGGAGGTCGCCCAGCACAAGCAAAGTCAGCTGTGGCACCTTGAAGGTGCCTTAGCCATGGCAGGAAGGCCCTTTGCCCAGAGGGCCTCTCGTGCTCCTTCTTCAGCTCCACGCTGGCTCTTGCCTCGCCGTTCCACTCTTGACCTCGAAGCTGCCTCTCATCCAGCTTGATCTTGCCCTGTCGTCGCTCGGCTTCTGCCAATGCACGACGACACGCTCAGGCCTGAGAAGCTCCAGCTGCCAAAGGGAACCGCCGCCCACCAGCCCCACGTCGACATCCTCACGCCACCACCCACAGAACCCCCCACAGCTGCTCAAAAGCCCCCAAATCCAGCTTGACTTACCACCTCGACGTCCGGAAAAGTCCCACGCCGTGCTGGGAGCCGGGCCCTCTGGGCAAATAAAGCTGGGCATGCAAAGCAGCGGACAAGAGGCTGCAGCCCTGCTTACAGGACGCTCAAGCCGCTGCCTGGACTGCAAAGTGCCCGGGACTCCAGAGCGCCGGCCCCGAATTACAGGGCGGCCCTGGTCCCCAAGGCCTACGGAGGCTCCTTCTCTCCAATTCCGGCCCTCTCCCCACTAACGGGGAGGGAGCCCTACACAGGCTGCCTGCTGAAGGGAGCACAAAGGCTCCCGGACCTTCGGCCTGCTTACAGGCAGGTCCACACCCAGGGAGCCACGGAGCTCGGCCTTCCCCCATGGCAACAGGAACAGGACTCCACAGTCAGGCAGTCCAACTCATGGCCTAAAGGCCAAGGGCCCGAGTGGCCCCAGGGGTCGGGAGCCCAGCCCCGGCGACAGGGAGGGCACATGCCCGGCCCCACCACTCCTGGCCCCACGCCTCTGAAAGGCCGGGGCCACGGATACCCGCCTGATTACAGGGGGTCCCTCCAACCGCCCGCCGAGACCAGGGGGCGCACACAACCCCACTTACGGGGCCGCCCCCCGCTGCCCGGCACCCCCCAACAAGCACCACGGAGCACGGGCTCCGGCCTGCGCCCCACTTAGGGGCCGGCCGGAGCCCAGCCGCAGCGCAGCACGGCAACACAGCCGTCTGCAGGAGTCCCTCCAGCCTCCTCAACGAGGCTGCCAGGGAGGTGGCACCAGCACTTCTTCAACCTGCACCCTGGCAAGGGCCCGGGAACAGTTGTTCCTGTCGCCTGGCTAAAGCAACCTCTGCAGCCCTGCTTACAGAGACCTGAGGATGCTCCTGGGGACAAAGGAGAAAAGCAAGGTCCAGATACGTGCTGCAAATACAGGGAGTCAAGCTGGCCAGGGACCAGCAGCAGGCAGAAAGCTGCCTCGGCTGGGGAAAAGCCCTGCCCTGCTTACAGGGCGGCCGGGCTGGGGGCTCGGGGAGCTCCGTTTCCCCACTCAGGTGCGGAGACAGGGGCTCTCACCCTCCTTACAGGGTTGCCCCTCTCTCCAGGCAGCCAAAGGAGCACAACGGCAAAAGGCCAACCACAGCAAAGACCAGCCCTGAACACAGGGAGGTCGCCCAGCACAAGCAAAGTCAGCTGTGGCACCTTGAAGGTGCCTTAGCCATGGCAGGAAGGCCCTTTGCCCAGAGGGCCTCTCGTGCTCCTTCTTCAGCTCCACGCTGGCTCTTGCCTCGCCGTTCCACTCTTGACCTCGAAGCTGCCTCTCATCCAGCTTGATCTTGCCCTGTCGTCGCTCGGCTTCTGCCAATGCACGACGACACGCTCAGGCCTGAGAAGCTCCAGCTGCCAAAGGGAACCGCCGCCCACCAGCCCCACGTCGACATCCTCACGCCACCACCCACAGAACCCCCCACAGCTGCTCAAAAGCCCCCAAATCCAGCTTGACTTACCACCTCGACGTCCGGAAAAGTCCCACGCCGTGCTGGGAGCCGGGCCCTCTGGGCAAATAAAGCTGGGCATGCAAAGCAGCGGACAAGAGGCTGCAGCCCTGCTTACAGGACGCTCAAGCCGCTGCCTGGACTGCAAAGTGCCCGGGACTCCAGAGCGCCGGCCCCGAATTACAGGGCGGCCCTGGTCCCCAAGGCCTACGGAGGCTCCTTCTCTCCAATTCCGGCCCTCTCCCCACTAACGGGGAGGGAGCCCTACACAGGCTGCCTGCTGAAGGGAGCACAAAGGCTCCCGGACCTTCGGCCTGCTTACAGGCAGGTCCACACCCAGGGAGCCACGGAGCTCGGCCTTCCCCCATGGCAACAGGAACAGGACTCCACAGTCAGGCAGTCCAACTCATGGCCTAAAGGCCAAGGGCCCGAGTGGCCCCAGGGGTCGGGAGCCCAGCCCCGGCGACAGGGAGGGCACATGCCCGGCCCCACCACTCCTGGCCCCACGCCTCTGAAAGGCCGGGGCCACGGATACCCGCCTGATTACAGGGGGTCCCTCCAACCGCCCGCCGAGACCAGGGGGCGCACACAACCCCACTTACGGGGCCGCCCCCCGCTGCCCGCACCCCCCAACAACACCACGGAGCACGGGCTCCGGCCTGCGCCCCACTTAGGGGCCGGCCGGAGCCCAGCCGCAGCGCAGCACGGCAACACAGCCGTCTGCAGGAGTCCCTCCAGCCTCCTCAACGAGGCTGCCAGGGAGGTGGCACCAGCACTTCTTCAACCTGCACCCTGGCAAGGGCCCGGGAACAGTTGTTCCTGTCGCCTGGCTAAAGCAACCTCTGCAGCCCTGCTTACAGAGACCTGAGGCTGCTCCTGGGGACAAAGGAGAAAAGCAAGGTCCAGACACGTGCTGCAAATACAGGGAGTCAAGCTGGCCAGGGACCAGCAGCAGGCAGAAAGCTGCCTCGGCTGGGGAAAAGCCCTGCCCTGCTTACAGGCCCACCGTTAAGCTTCGTACCGTCCTCAGAACACAGGGGCGAGGCTGGACACTTTCTCCACCCAAGCACTTTGGGGTCCTGCTTGTGGCTGCTGAGAGCTCCTCTTTCCCTCCTGGGAAGTCGAAGCTACACTGCTCTAATTCTAAACGGGGGCCTGAAGCACAAACACACTTGCTCACTCACACCACCTAATGGGAAGACTGGATATGGAGGGGAAGACAGTCCCAGGAGAGGGAGCAAGTTCCCTGCAGCCAACGGGCTCAAGAGAGCCATCCCAACTGCTCAGTGGCAGACAAAAGCATCACAGCTGCACCACACTGCACTGTATGGAGGGCACGAGGGCCTCGACACGCTGAGGCGCTTCGGGGCTGGTACAGGGACAAAGGCTGTGACGCGCCCCGAGTACAGGGGGTCACGCTGGCCAGGGACCAGCAGCAGGCAGAAAGCTGCCTCGGCTGGGGAAAAGCCCTGCCCTGCTTACAGGGCGGCCGGGCTGGGGGCTCGGGGAGCTCCGTTTCCCCACTCAGGTGCGGAGACAGGGGCTCTCACCCTCCTTACAGGGTTGCCCCTCTCTCCAGGCAGCCAAAGGAGCACAACGGCAAAAGGCCAACCACAGCAAAGACCAGCCCTGAACACAGGGAGGTCGCCCAGCACAAGCAAAGTCAGCTGTGGCACCTTGAAGGTGCCTTAGCCATGGCAGGAAGGCCCTTTGCCCAGAGGGCCTCTCGTGCTCCTTCTTCAGCTCCACGCTGGCTCTTGCCTCGCCGTTCCACTCTTGACCTCGAAGCTGCCTCTCATCCAGCTTGATCTTGCCCTGTCGTCGCTCGGCTTCTGCCAATGCACGACGACACGCTCAGGCCTGAGAAGCTCCAGCTGCCAAAGGGAACCGCCGCCCACCAGCCCCACGTCGACATCCTCACGCCACCACCCACAGAACCCCCCACAGCTGCTCAAAAGCCCCCAACTCCAGCTTGACTTACCACCTCGACGTCCGGAAAAGTCCCACGCCGTGCTGGGAGCCGGGCCCTCTGGGCAAATAAAGCTGGGCATGCAAAGCAGCGGACAAGAGGCTGCAGCCCTGCTTACAGGACGCTCAAGCCGCTGCCTGGACTGCAAAGTGCCCGGGACTCCAGAGCGCCGGCCCCGAATTACAGGGCGGCCCTGGTCCCCAAGGCCTACGGAGGCTCCTTCTCTCCAATTCCGGCCCTCTCCCCACTAACGGGGAGGGAGCCCTACACAGGCTGCCTGCTGAAGGGAGCACAAAGGCTCCCGGACCTTCGGCCTGCTTACAGGCAGGTCCACACCCAGGGAGCCACGGAGCTCGGCCTTCCCCCATGGCAACAGGAACAGGACTCCACAGTCAGGCAGTCCAACTCATGGCCTAAAGGCCAAGGGCCCGAGTGGCCCCAGGGGTCGGGAGCCCAGCCCCGGCGACAGGGAGGGCACATGCCCGGCCCCACCACTCCTGGCCCCACGCCTCTGAAAGGCCGGGGCCACGGATACCCGCCTGATTACAGGGGGTCCCTCCAACCGCCCGCCGAGACCAGGGGGCGCACACAACCCCCCACTTACGGGGCCGCCCCCCGCTGCCCGGCACCCCCCAACAAGCACCACGGAGCACGGGCTCCGGCCTGCGCCCCACTTAGGGCCGGCCGGAGCCCAGCCGCAGCGCAGCACGGCAACACAGCCGTCTGCAGGAGTCCCTCCAGCCTCCTCAACGAGGCTGCCAGGAGGTGGCACCAGCACTTCTTCAACCTGCACCCTGGCAAGGGCCCGGGAACAGTTGTTCCTGTCGCCTGGCTAAGCAACCTCTGCAGCCCTGCTTACAGAGACCTGAGGATGCTCCTGGGACAAAGGAGAAAAGCAAGGTCCAGATACGTGCTGCAAATACAGGGAGTCAAGGCTGGCCAGGGACCAGCAGCAGGCAGAAAGCTGCCTCGCTGGGGAAAAGCCCTGCCCTGCTTACAGGGCAGCCGGTGGCTGGGCTCGGGGAGCTCCGTTTCCCCACTCAGGTGCGGAGACAGGGGCTCTCACCACCTCCTTACAGGGTTGCCCCTCTCTCCCAGGCAGCCAAAGGAGCACAACGGCAAAAGGCCAACCACAGCAAAGACCAGCCCTGAACACAGGGAGGTCGCCCAGCACAAGCAAGTCAGCTGTGGCACCTTGAAGGTGCCTTAGCCATGGCAGGAAAGCCTTTGCCCAGAGGCCTCTCGTGCTCCTTCTTCAGCTCCACGCTGGCTCTTGCCTCGCCGTTCCACTCTTGACCTCGAAGCTGCCTCTCATCCAGCTTGATCTTGCCCTGTCGTCGCTCGGCTTCTGCCAATGCACGACGACACGCTCAGGCCTGAGAAGCTCCAGCTGCCAAAGGGAACCGCCGCCCACCAGCCCCACGTCGACATCCTCACGCCACCACCCACAGAACCCCCCACAGCTGCTCAAAAGCCCCCAACTCCAGCTTGACTTACCACCTCGACGTCCAGGAAAAGTCCCACGCCGTGCTGGGAGCCGGGCCCTCTGGGCAAATAAAGCTGGGCATGCAAAGCAGCGGACAAGAGGCTGCAGCCCTGCTTACAGGACGCTCAAGCCGCTGCCTGGACTGCAAAGTGCCCGGGACTCCAGAGCGCCGGCCCCGAATTACAGGGCGGCCCTGGTCCCCAAGGCCTACGGAGGCTCCTTCTCTCCAATTCCGGCCCTCTCCCCACTAACGGGGAGGGAGCCCTACACAGGCTGCCTGCTGAAGGAGCACAAAGGCTCCCGGACCTTCGGCCTGCTTACAGGCAGGTCCACACCCAGGGAGCCACGGAGCTCGGCCTTCCCCCATGGCAACAGGAACAGGACTCCACAGTCAGGCAGTCCAACTCATGGCCTAAAGGCCAAGGGCCCGAGTGGCCCCAGGGGTCGGGAGCCCAGCCCCGGCGACAGGGAGGGCACATGCCCGGCCCCACCACTCCTGGCCCCACGCCTCTGAAAGGCCGGGGCCACGGATACCCGCCTGATTACAGGGGGTCCCTCCAACCGCCCGCCGAGACCAGGGGGCGCACACAACCCCACTTACGGGGCCGCCCCCCGCTGCCCGGCACCCCCCAACAAGCACCACGGAGCACGGGCTCCGGCCTGCGCCCCACTTAGGGGCCGGCCGGAGCCCAGCCGCAGCGCAGCACGGCAACACAGCCGTCTGCAGGAGTCCCTCCAGCCTCCTCAACGAGGCTGCCAGGGATGGTGGCACCAGCACTTCTTCAACCTGCACCCTGGCAAGGGCCCGGGAACAGTTGTTCCTGTCGCCTGGCTAAAGCAACCTCTGCAGCCCTGCTTACAGAGACCTGAGGATGCTCCTGGGGACAAAGGAGAAAAGCAAGGTCCAGATACGTGCTGCAAATACAGGGAGTCAAGCTGGCCAGGGACCAGCAGCAGGCAGAAAGCTGCCTCGGCTGGGGAAAAGCCCTGCCCTGCTTACAGGGCGGCCGGGCTGGGGGCTCGGGGAGCTCCGTTTCCCCACTCAGGTGCGGAGACAGGGGCTCTCACCCTCCTTACAGGGTTGCCCCTCTCTCCAGGCAGCCAAAGGAGCACAACGGCAAAAGGCCAACCACAGCAAAGACCAGCCCTGAACACAGGGAGGTCGCCCAGCACAAGCAAAGTCAGCTGTGGCACCTTGAAGGTGCCTTAGCCATGGCAGGAAGGCCCTTTGCCCAGAGGGCCTCTCGTGCTCCTTCTTCAGCTCCACGCTGGCTCTTGCCTCGCCGTTCCACTCTTGACCTCGAAGCTGCCTCTCATCCAGCTTGATCTTGCCTGTCGTCGCTCGGCTTCTGCCAATGCACGACGACACGCTCAGGCCTGAGAAGCTCCAGCTGCCAAAGGGAACCGCCGCCCACCAGCCCCACGTCGACATCCTCACGCCACCACCCACAGAACCCCCCACAGCTGCTCAAAGCCCCCAACTCCAGCTTGACTTACCACCGTCGACGTCCGAAAAGTCCCACGCCGTGCTGGGAGCCGGGCCCTCTGGGCAAATAAAGCTGGGCATGCCAAAGCAGCGGACAAGAGGCTGCAGCCCTGCTTACAGGACGCTCAAGCCGCTGCCTGGCTGCAAAGTGCCCGGACTCCAGAGCGCCGGCCCCGAATTACAGGGCGGCCCTGGTCCCCAAGGCCTACGGGGCTCCTTCTCTCCAATTCCGGCCCTCTCCCCTCCCCACTAACGGGGAGGAGCCCTACACAGGCTGCCTGCTGAAGGGAGCACAAAGGCTCCCGACCTTCGCCTGCTTACAGGCAGGTCCACACCCAGGAGCCACGGAGCTCGGCCTTCCCCCATGGCAACAGGAACAGGACTCCACAGTCAGGCAGTCCAACTCATGGCCTAAGGCCAAGGGCCCGAGTGGCCCCAGGGGTCGGGAGCCCAGCCCCGGCGACAGGGAGGGCACATGCCCGGCCCACCACTCCTGGCCCCACGCCTCTGAAAGGCCGGGGCCACTGATACCCGCCTGATTACAGGGGGTCCCTCCAACCGCCCGCCGAGACCAGGAGGGGCGCACACAACCCCACTTACGGGGCCGCCCCCGCTGCCCGGCACCCCCAACAAGCACCACGGAGCACGGGCTCCGGCCTGCGCCCCACTTAGGGCCGGCCGGAGCCCAGCCGCAGCGCAGCACGGCAACACAGCCGTCTGCAGGAGTCCCTCCAGCCTCCTCAACGAGGCTGCCAGGGAGGTGGCACCAGCACTTCTTCAACCTGCACCCTGGCAAGGGCCCGGGAACAGTTGTTCCTGTCGCCTGGCTAAAGCAACCTCTCAGCCCTGCTTACAGAGACCTGAGGATGCTCCTGGGGACAAAGGAGAAAAGCAAGGTCCAGATACGTGCTGCAAATACAGGGAGTCAAGCTGGCCAGGACCAGCAGCAGGCAGAAAGCTGCCTCGGCTGGGGAAAAGCCCTGCCCTGCTTACAGGGCAGCCGGGCTGGGGGCTCGGGGAGCTCCGTTTCCCCACTCAGGTGCGGAGACAGGGGCTCTCACCCTCCTTACAGGGTTGCCCCTCTCTCCAGGCAGCCAAAGGAGCACAACGGCAAAAGGCCAACCACAGCAAAGACCAGCCCTGAACACAGGGAGGTCGCCCAGCACAAGCAAAGTCAGCTGTGGCACTTGAAGGTGCCTTAGCCATGGCAGGAAGGCCCTTTGCCCAGAGGGCCTCTCGTGCTCCTTCTTCAGCTCCACGCTGGCTCTTGCCTCGCCGTTCCACTCTTGACCTCGAAGCTGCCTCTCATCCAGCTTGATCTTGCCCTGTCGTCGCTCGGCTTCTGCCAATGCACGACGACACGCTCAGGCCTGAGAAGCTCCAGCTGCCAAAGGGAACCGCCGCCCACCAGCCCCACGTCGACATCCTCACGCCACCACCCACAGAACCCCCCACAGCTGCTCAAAAGCCCCCAAATCCAGCTTGACTTACCACCTCGACGTCCGGAAAAGTCCCACGCCGTGCTGGGAGCCGGGCCCTCTGGGCAAATAAAGCTGGGCATGCAAGCAGCGGACAAGAGGCTGCAGCCCTGCTTACAGGACGCTCAAGCCGCTGCCTGGACTGCAAAGTGCCCGGGACTCCAGAGCGCCGGCCCCGAATTACAGGGCGGCCCTGGTCCCCAAGGCCTACGGAGGCTCCTTCTCTCCAATTCCGGCCCTCTCCCCTAACGGGGAGGGAGCCCTACACAGGCTGCCTGCTGAAGGGAGCACAAAGGCTCCCGGACCTTCGGCCTGCTTACAGGCAGGTCCACACCCAGGGAGCCACGGAGCTCGGCCTTCCCCCATGGCAACAGGAACAGGACTCCACAGTCAGGCAGTCCAACTCATGGCCTAAAGGCCAAGGGCCCGAGTGGCCCCAGGGGTCGGGAGCCCAGCCCCGGCGACAGGGAGGGCACATGCCCGGCCCCACCACTCCTGGCCCCACGCCTCTGAAAGGCCGGGGCCACGGATACCCGCCTGATTACAGGGGGTCCCTCCAACCGCCCGCCGAGACCAGGGGGCCACACAACCCCACTTACGGGGCCGCCCCCCGCTGCCCGGCACCCCCCAACAAGCACCACGGAGCACGGGCTCCGGCCTGCGCCCCACTTAGGGCCGGGGCCGAGCCCAGCCGCAGCGCAGCACGGCAAACAGCCGTCTGCAGGAGTCCCTCCAGCCTCCTCAACGAGGCTGCCAGGGAGGTGGCACCAGCACTTCTTCAACCTGCACCCTGGCAAGGGCCCGGGAACAGTTGTTCCTGTCGCCTGGCTAAAGCAACCTCTGCAGCCCTGCTTACAGAGACCTGAGGCTGCTCCTGGGGACAAAGGAGAAAAGCAAGGTCCAGACACGTGCTGCAAATACAGGGAGTCAAGCTGGCCAGGGACCAGCAGCAGGCAGAAAGCTGCCTCGGCTGGGGAAAAGCCCTGCCCTGCTTACAGGCCCACCGTTAAGCGCTTCGTACCGTCCTCAGAACACAGGGGCGAGGCTGGACACTTTCTCCACCCAAGCACTTTGGGGTCCTGCTTGTGGCTGCTGAGAGCTCCTCTTTCCCTCCTGGGAAGTCGAAGCTACACTGCTCTAATTCTAAACGGGGGCCTGAAGCACAAACACACTTGCTCACTCACACCACCTAATGGGAAGACTGGATATGGAGGGGAAGACAGTCCCAGGAGAGGGAGCAAGTTCCCTGCAGCCAACGGGCTCAAGAGAGCCATCCCAACTGCTCAGTGGCAGACAAAAGCATCACAGCTGCACACACTGCACTGTATGGAGGGCACGAGGGCCTCGACACGCTGAGGCGCTTCGGGCTGGTACAGGGACAAAGGCTGTGACGCGCCCCGAGTACAGGGGGTCACGCTGGCCAGGGACCAGCAGCAGGCAGAAAGCTGCCTCGGCTGGGGAAAAGCCCTGCCCTGCTTACAGGGCGGCCGGGCTGGGGGCTCGGGGAGCTCCGTTTCCCCACTCAGGTGCGGAGACAGGGGCTCTCACCCTCCTTACAGGTTGCCCCTCTCTCCAGGCAGCCAAAGGAGCACAACGGCAAAAGGCCAACCACAGCAAAGACCAGCCCTGAACACAGGGAGGTCGCCCAGCACAAGCAAAGTCAGCTGGCACCTTGAAGGTGCCTTAGCCATGGCAGGAAGGCCCTTTGCCCAGAGGGCCTCTCGTGCTCCTTCTTCAGCTCCACGCTGGCTCTTGCCTCGCCGTTCCACTCTTGACCTCGAAGCTGCCTCTCATCCAGCTTGATCTTGCCCTGTCGTCGCTCGGCTTCTGCCAATGCACGACGACACGCTCAGGCCTGAGAAGCTCCAGCTGCCAAAGGGAACCGCCGCCCACCAGCCCCACGTCGACATCCTCACGCCACCACCCACAGAACCCCCCACAGCTGCTCAAAAGCCCCAAATCCAGCTTGACTTACCACCTCGACGTCCGGAAAAGTCCCACGCCGTGCTGGGAGCCGGGCCCTCTGGGCAAATAAAGCTGGGCATGCAAAGCAGCGGACAAGAGGCTGCAGCCCTGCTTACAGGACGCTCAAGCCGCTGCCTGGACTGCAAAGTGCCCGGGACTCCAGAGCGCCGGCCCCGAATTACAGGGCGGCCCTGGTCCCCAAGGCCTACGGAGGCTCCTTCTCTCCAATTCCGGCCCTCTCCCCACTAACGGGGAGGGAGCCCTACACAGGCTGCCTGCTGAAGGGAGCACAAAGGCTCCCGGACCTTCGCCTGCTTACAGGCAGGTCCACACCCAGGGAGCCACGGAGCTCGGCCTTCCCCCATGGCAACAGGAACAGGACTCCACAGTCAGGCAGTCCAACTCATGGCCTAAAGGCCAAGGGCCCGAGTGGCCCCAGGGGTCGGGAGCCCAGCCCCGGCGACAGGGAGGGCACATGCCCGGCCCCACCACTCCTGGCCCCACGCCTCTGAAAGGCCGGGGCCACGGATACCCGCCTGATTACAGGGGGTCCCTCCAACCGCCCGCCGAGACCAGGGGGCGCACACAACCCACTTACGGGGCCGCCCCCCGCTGCCCGGCACCCCCAACAAGCACCACGGAGCACGGGCTCCGGCCTGCGCCCCACTTAGGGGCCGGCCGGAGCCCAGCCGCAGCGCAGCACGGCAACACAGCCGTCTGCAGGAGTCCCTCCGCCTCCTCAACGAGGCTGCCAGGGAGGTGGCACCAGCACTTCTTCAACCTGCACCCTGGCAAGGGCCCGGGAACAGTTGTTCCTGTCGCCTGGCTAAAGCAACTCTGCAGCCCTGCTTACAGAGACCTAGATGCTCCTGGGGACAAAGGAGAAAAACAAGGTCCGATACGTTCTGCAATACATGGAGTCTGGATCTGGCCAGGGACCAGCAGCAGGCAGAAAGCTGCCTCGGCTGGGGAAAAGCCCTGCCCTGCTTACAGGGCGGCCGGGCTGGGGGCTCGGGGAGCTCCGTTTCCCCACTCAGGTGCGGAGACAGGGGCTCTCACCCTCCTTACAGGGTTGCCCCTCTCTCCAGGCAGCCAAAGGAGCACAACGGCAAAAGGCCAACCACAGCAAAGACCAGCCCTGAACACAGGGAGGTCGCCCAGCACAAGCAAAGTCAGCTGTGGCACCTTGAAGGTGCCTTAGCCATGGCAGGAAGGCCCTTTGCCCAGAGGGCCTCTCGTGCTCCTTCTTCAGCTCCACGCTGGCTCTTGCCTCGCCGTTCCACTCTTGACCTCGAAGCTGCCTCTCATCCAGCTTGATCTTGCCCTGTCGTCGCTCGCTTCTGCCAATGCACGACACACGCTCAGGCCTGAGAAGCTCCAGCTGCCAAAGGGAACCGCCGCCCACCAGCCCCACGTCGACATCCTCACGCCACCACCCACAGAACCCCCCACAGCTGCTCAAAAGCCCCCAAATCCAGCTTGACTTACCACCTCGACGTCCGGAAAAGTCCCACGCCGTGCTGGGAGCCGGGCCCTCTGGGCAAATAAAGCTGGGCATGCAAAGCAGCGGACAAGAGGCTGCAGCCCTGCTTACAGGACGCTCAAGCCGCTGCCTGGACTGCAAAGTGCCCGGGACTCCAGAGCGCTGGCCCCGAATTACAGGGCGGCCCTGGTCCCCAAGGCCTACGGAGGCTCCTTCTCTCCAATTCCGGCCCTCTCCCCACTAACGGGGAAGGAGCCCTACACAGGCTGCCTGCTGAAGGGAGCACAAAGGCTCCCGGACCTACGGCCTGCTTACAGGCAGGTCCACACCCAGGGAGCCACGGAGCTCGGCCTTCCCCCATGGCAACAGGAACAGGACTCCACAGTCAGGCAGTCCAACTCATGGCCTAAAGGCAAAGGGCCCGAGTGGCCCCAGGGGTCGGGAGCCCAGCCCCGGCGACAGGGAGGGCACATGCCCGGCCCCACCACTCCTGGCCCCACGCCTCTGAAAGGCCGGGGCCACGGATACCCGCCTGATTACAGGGGGTCCCTCCAACCGCCCGCCGAGACCAGGGGGCGCACACAACCCCACTTACGGGGCCGCCCCCCGCTGCCAGGCACCCCCCAACAAGCACCACGGAGCACGGGCTCCGGCCTGCGCCCCACTTAGGGGCCGGCCGGAGCCCAGCCGCAGCGCAGCACGGCAACACAGCCGTCTGCAGGAGTCCCTCCAGCCTCCTCAACGAGGCTGCCAGGGAGGTGGCACCAGCACTTCTTCAACCTGCACCCTGGCAAGGGCCCGGGAACAGTTGTTCCTGTCGCCTGGCTAAAGCAACCTCTGCAGCCCTGCTTACAGAGACCTGAGGCTGCTCCTGGGGACAAAGGAGAAAAGCAAGGTCCAGACACGTGCTGCAAATACAGGGAGTCAAGCTGGCCAGGGACCAGCAGCAGGCAGAAAGCTGCCTCGGCTGGGGAAAAGCCCTGCCCTGCTTACAGGGCGGCCGGGCTGGGGGCTCGGGGAGCTCCGTTTCCCCACTCAGGTGCGGAGACAGGGGCTCTCACCCTCCTTACAGGGTTGCCCCTCTCTCCAGGCAGCCAAAGGAGCACAACGGCAAAAGGCCAAGCACAGCAAAGACCAGCCCTGAACACAGGGAGGTCGCCCAGCACAAGCAAAGTCAGCTGTGGCACCTTGAAGGTGCCTTAGCCATGGCAGGAAGGCCCTTTGCCCAGAGGGCCTCTCGTGCTCCTTCTTCAGCTCCACGCTGGCTCTTGCCTTGCCGTTCCACTCTTGACCTCGAAGCTGCCTCTCATCCAGCTTGATCTTGCCCTGTCGTCGCTCGGCTTCTGCCAATGCACGACAACACGCTCAGGCCGAGAAGCTCCAGCTGCCAAAGGGAACCGCCGCCCACCAGCCCCACGTCGACATCCTCACGCCACCACCCACAGAACCCCCCACAGCTGCTCAAAAGCCCCCAAATCCAGCTTGACTTACCACCTCGACGTCCGGAAAAGTCCCACGCCGTGCTGGGAGCCGGGCCCTCTGGGCAAATAAAGCTGGGCATGCAAAGCAGCGGACAAGAGGCTGCAGCCCTGCTTACAGGACGCTCAAGCCGCTGCCTGGACTGCAAAGTGCCCGGGACTCCAGAGCGCTGGCCCCGAATTACAGGGCGGCCCTGGTCCCCAAGGCCTACGGAGGCTCCTTCTCTCCAATTCCGGCCCTCTCCCCACTAACGGGGAAGGAGCCCTACACAGGCTGCCTGCTGAAGGGAGCACAAAGGCTCCCGGACCTACGGCCTGCTTACAGGCAGGTCCACACCCAGGGAGCCACGGAGCTCGGCCTTCCCCCATGGCAACAGGAACAGGACTCCACAGTCAGGCAGTCCAACTCATGGCCTAAAGGCAAAGGGCCCGAGTGGCCCCAGGGGTCGGGAGCCCAGCCCCGGCGACAGGGAGGGCACATGCCCGGCCCCACCACTCCTGGCCCCACGCCTCTGAAAGGCCGGGGCCACGGATACCCGCCTGATTACAGGGGGTCCCTCCAACCGCCCGCCGAGACCAGGGGGCGCACACAACCCCACTTACGGGGCCGCCCCCCGCTGCCAGGCACCCCCCAACAAGCACCACGGAGCACGGGCTCCGGCCTGCGCCCCACTTAGGGGCCGGCCGGAGCCCAGCCGCAGCGCAGCACGGCAACACAGCCGTCTGCAGGAGTCCCTCCAGCCTCCTCAACGAGGCTGCCAGGGAGGTGGCACCAGCACTTCTTCAACCTGCACCCTGGCAAGGGCCCGGGAACAGTTGTTCCTGTCGCCTGGCTAAAGCAACCTCTGCAGCCCTGCTTACAGAGACCTGAGGCTGCTCCTGGGGACAAAGGAGAAAAGCAAGGTCCAGACACGTGCTGCAAATACAGGGAGTCAAGCTGGCCAGGGACCAGCAGCAGGCAGAAAGCTGCCTCGGCTGGGGAAAAGCCCTGCCCTGCTTACAGGGCGGCCGGGCTGGGGGCTCGGGGAGCTCCGTTTCCCCACTCAGGTGCGGAGACAGGGGCTCTCACCCTCCTTACAGGGTTGCCCCTCTCTCCAGGCAGCCAAAGGAGCACAACGGCAAAAGGCCAAGCACAGCAAAGACCAGCCCTGAACACAGGGAGGTCGCCCAGCACAAGCAAAGTCAGCTGTGGCACCTTGAAGGTGCCTTAGCCATGGCAGGAAGGCCCTTTGCCCAGAGGGCCTCTCGTGCTCCTTCTTCAGCTCCACGCTGGCTCTTGCCTTGCCGTTCCACTCTTGACCTCGAAGCTGCCTCTCATCCAGCTTGATCTTGCCCTGTCGTCGCTCGGCTTCTGCCAATGCACGACGACACGCTCAGGCCTGAGAAGCTCCAGCTGCCAAAGGGAACCGCCGCCCACCAGCCCCACGTCGACATCCTCACGCCACCACCCACAGAACCCCCCACAGCTGCTCAAAAGCCCCCAAATCCAGCTTGACTTACCACCTCGACGTCCGGAAAAGTCCCACGCCGTGCTGGGAGCCGGGCCCTCTGGGCAAATAAAGCTGGGCATGCAAAGCAGCGGACAAGAGGCTGCAGCCCTGCTTACAGGACGCTCAAGCCGCTGCCTGGACTGCAAAGTGCCCGGGACTCCAGAGCGCCGGCCCCGAATTACAGGGCGGCCCTGGTCCCCAAGGCCTACGGAGGCTCCTTCTCTCCAATTCCGGCCCTCTCCCCACTAACGGGGAGGGAGCCCTACACAGGCTGCCTGCTGAAGGGAGCACAAAGGCTCCCGGACCTTCGGCCTGCTTACAGGCAGGTCCACACCCAGGGAGCCACGGAGCTCGGCCTTCCCCCATGGCAACAGGAACAGGACTCCACAGTCAGGCAGTCCAACTCATGGCCTAAAGGCCAAGGGCCCGAGTGGCCCCAGGGGTCGGGAGCCCAGCCCCGGCGACAGGGAGGGCACATGCCCGGCCCCACCACTCCTGGCCCCACGCCTCTGAAAGGCCGGGGCCACGGATACCCGCCTGATTACAGGGGGTCCCTCCAACCGCCCGCCGAGACCAGGGGGCGCACACAACCCCACTTACGGGGCCGCCCCCCGCTGCCCGGCACCCCCCAACAAGCACCACGGAGCACGGGCTCCGGCCTGCGCCCCACTTAGGGGCCGGCCGGAGCCCAGCCGCAGCGCAGCACGGCAACACAGCCGTCTGCAGGAGTCCCTCCAGCCTCCTCAACGAGGCTGCCAGGGAGGTGGCACCAGCACTTCTTCAACCTGCACCCTGGCAAGGGCCCGGGAACAGTTGTTCCTGTCGCCTGGCTAAAGCAACCTCTGCAGCCCTGCTTACAGAGACCTGAGGATGCTCCTGGGGACAAAGGAGAAAAGCAAGGTCCAGATACGTGCTGCAAATACAGGGAGTCAAGCTGGCCAGGGACCAGCAGCAGGCAGAAAGCTGCCTCGGCTGGGGAAAAGCCCTGCCCTGCTTACAGGGCAGCCGGGCTGGGGGCTCGGGGAGCTCCGTTTCCCCACTCAGGTGCGGAGACAGGGGCTCTCACCCTCCTTACAGGGTTGCCCCTCTCTCCAGGCAGCCAAAGGAGCACAACGGCAAAAGGCCAACCACAGCAAAGACCAGCCCTGAACACAGGGAGGTCGCCCAGCACAAGCAAAGTCAGCTGTGGCACCTTGAAGGTGCCTTAGCCATGGCAGGAAGGCCCTTTGCCCAGAGGGCCTCTCGTGCTCCTTCTTCAGCTCCACGCTGGCTCTTGCCTCGCCGTTCCACTCTTGACCTCGAAGCTGCCTCTCATCCAGCTTGATCTTGCCCTGTCGTCGCTCGGCTTCTGCCAATGCACGACGACACGCTCAGGCCTGAGAAGCTCCAGCTGCCAAAGGGAACCGCCGCCCACCAGCCCCACGTCGACATCCTCACGCCACCACCCACAGAACCCCCCACAGCTGCTCAAAAGCCCCCAAATCCAGCTTGACTTACCACCTCGACGTCCGGAAAAGTCCCACGCCGTGCTGGGAGCCGGGCCCTCTGGGCAAATAAAGCTGGGCATGCAAAGCAGCGGACAAGAGGCTGCAGCCCTGCTTACAGGACGCTCAAGCCGCTGCCTGGACTGCAAAGTGCCCGGGACTCCAGAGCGCCGGCCCCGAATTACAGGGCGGCCCTGGTCCCCAAGGCCTACGGAGGCTCCTTCTCTCCAATTCCGGCCCTCTCCCCACTAACGGGGAGGGAGCCCTACACAGGCTGCCTGCTGAAGGGAGCACAAAGGCTCCCGGACCTTCGGCCTGCTTACAGGCAGGTCCACACCCAGGGAGCCACGGAGCTCGGCCTTCCCCCATGGCAACAGGAACAGGACTCCACAGTCAGGCAGTCCAACTCATGGCCTAAAGGCCAAGGGCCCGAGTGGCCCCAGGGGTCGGGAGCCCAGCCCCGGCGACAGGGAGGGCACATGCCCGGCCCCACCACTCCTGGCCCCACGCCTCTGAAAGGCCGGGGCCACGGATACCCGCCTGATTACAGGGGGTCCCTCCAACCGCCCGCCGAGACCAGGGGGCGCACACAACCCCACTTACGGGGCCGCCCCCCGCTGCCCGGCACCCCCCAACAAGCACCACGGAGCACGGGCTCCGGCCTGCGCCCCACTTAGGGGCCGGCCGGAGCCCAGCCGCAGCGCAGCACGGCAACACAGCCGTCTGCAGGAGTCCCTCCAGCCTCCTCAACGAGGCTGCCAGGGAGGTGGCACCAGCACTTCTTCAACCTGCACCCTGGCAAGGGCCCGGGAACAGTTGTTCCTGTCGCCTGGCTAAAGCAATCTCTGCAGCCCTGCTTACAGAGACCTGAGGATGCTCCTGGGGACAAAGGAGAAAAGCAAGGTCCAGACACGTGCTGCAAATACAGGGAGTCAAGCTGGCCAGGGACCAGCAGCAGGCAGAAAGCTGCCTCGGCTGGGGAAAAGCCCTGCCCTGCTTACAGGGCGGCCGGGCTGGGGGCTCGGGGAGCTCCGTTTCCCCACTCAGGTGCGGAGACAGGGGCTCTCACCCTCCTTACAGGGTTGCCCCTCTCTCCAGGCAGCCAAAGGAGCACAACGGCAAAAGGCCAACCACAGCAAAGACCAGCCCTGAACACAGGGAGGTCGCCCAGCACAAGCAAAGTCAGCTGTGGCACCTTGAAGGTGCCTTAGCCATGGCAGGAAGGCCCTTTGCCCAGAGGGCCTCTCGTGCTCCTTCTTCAGCTCCACGCTGGCTCTTGCCTCGCCGTTCCACTCTTGACCTCGAAGCTGCCTCTCATCCAGCTTGATCTTGCCCTGTCGTCGCTCGGCTTCTGCCAATGCACGACGACACGCTCAGGCCTGAGAAGCTCCAGCTGCCAAAGGGAACCGCCGCCCACCAGCCCCACGTCGACATCCTCACGCCACCACCCACAGAACCCCCCACAGCTGCTCAAAAGCCCCCAAATCCAGCTTGACTTACCACCTCGACGTCCGGAAAAGTCCCACGCCGTGCTGGGAGCCGGGCCCTCTGGGCAAATAAAGCTGGGCATGCAAAGCAGCGGACAAGAGGCTGCAGCCCTGCTTACAGGACGCTCAAGCCGCTGCCTGGACTGCAAAGTGCCCGGGACTCCAGAGCGCCGGCCCCGAATTACAGGGCGGCCCTGGTCCCCAAGGCCTACGGAGGCTCCTTCTCTCCAATTCCGGCCCTCTCCCCACTAACGGGGAGGGAGCCCTACACAGGCTGCCTGCTGAAGGGAGCACAAAGGCTCCCGGACCTTCGGCCTGCTTACAGGCAGGTCCACACCCAGGGAGCCACGGAGCTCGGCCTTCCCCCATGGCAACAGGAACAGGACTCCACAGTCAGGCAGTCCAACTCATGGCCTAAAGGCCAAGGGCCCGAGTGGCCCCAGGGGTCGGGAGCCCAGCCCCGGCGACAGGGAGGGCACATGCCCGGCCCCACCACTCCTGGCCCCACGCCTCTGAAAGGCCGGGGCCACGGATACCCGCCTGATTACAGGGGGTCCCTCCAACCGCCCGCCGAGACCAGGGGGCGCACACAACCCCACTTACGGGGCCGCCCCCCGCTGCCCGGCACCCCCCAACAAGCACCACGGAGCACGGGCTCCGGCCTGCGCCCCACTTAGGGGCCGGCCGGAGCCCAGCCGCAGCGCAGCACGGCAACACAGCCGTCTGCAGGAGTCCCTCCAGCCTCCTCAACGAGGCTGCCAGGGAGGTGGCACCAGCACTTCTTCAACCTGCACCCTGGCAAGGGCCCGGGAACAGTTGTTCCTGTCGCCTGGCTAAAGCAACCTCTGCAGCCCTGCTTACAGAGACCTGAGGATGCTCCTGGGGACAAAGGAGAAAAGCAAGGTCCAGATACGTGCTGCAAATACAGGGAGTCAAGCTGGCCAGGGACCAGCAGCAGGCAGAAAGCTGCCTCGGCTGGGGAAAAGCCCTGCCCTGCTTACAGGGCAGCCGGGCTGGGGGCTCGGGGAGCTCCGTTTCCCCACTCAGGTGCGGAGACAGGGGCTCTCACCCTCCTTACAGGGTTGCCCCTCTCTCCAGGCAGCCAAAGGAGCACAACGGCAAAAGGCCAACCACAGCAAAGACCAGCCCTGAACACAGGGAGGTCGCCCAGCACAAGCAAAGTCAGCTGTGGCACCTTGAAGGTGCCTTAGCCATGGCAGGAAGGCCCTTTGCCCAGAGGGCCTCTCGTGCTCCTTCTTCAGCTCCACGCTGGCTCTTGCCTCGCCGTTCCACTCTTGACCTCGAAGCTGCCTCTCATCCAGCTTGATCTTGCCCTGTCGTCGCTCGGCTTCTGCCAATGCACGACGACACGCTCAGGCCTGAGAAGCTCCAGCTGCCAAAGGGAACCGCCGCCCACCAGCCCCACGTCGACATCCTCACGCCACCACCCACAGAACCCCCCACAGCTGCTCAAAAGCCCCCAAATCCAGCTTGACTTACCACCTCGACGTCCGGAAAAGTCCCACGCCGTGCTGGGAGCCGGGCCCTCTGGGCAAATAAAGCTGGGCATGCAAAGCAGCGGACAAGAGGCTGCAGCCCTGCTTACAGGACGCTCAAGCCGCTGCCTGGACTGCAAAGTGCCCGGGACTCCAGAGCGCCGGCCCCGAATTACAGGGCGGCCCTGGTCCCCAAGGCCTACGGAGGCTCCTTCTCTCCAATTCCGGCCCTCTCCCCACTAACGGGGAGGGAGCCCTACACAGGCTGCCTGCTGAAGGGAGCACAAAGGCTCCCGGACCTTCGGCCTGCTTACAGGCAGGTCCAAACCCAGGGAGCCACGGAGCTCGGCCTTCCCCCATGGCAACAGGAACAGGACTCCACAGTCAGGCAGTCCAACTCATGGCCTAAAGGCCAAGGGCCCGAGTGGCCCCAGGGGTCGGGAGCCCAGCCCTGGCGACAGGGAGGGCACATGCCCGGCCCCACCACTCCTGGCCCCACGCCTCTGAAAGGCCGGGGCCACGGATACCCGCCTGATTACAGGGGGTCCCTCCAACCGCCCGCCGAGACCAGGGGGCGCACACAACCCCACTTACGGGGCCGCCCCCCGCTGCCAGGCACCCCCCAACAAGCACCACGGAGCACGGGCTCCGGCCTGCGCCCCACTTACGGGCCGGCCGGAGCCCAGCCGCAGCGCAGCACGGCAACACAGCCGTCTGCAGGAGTCCCTCCAGCCTCCTCAACGAGGCTGCCAGGGAGGTGGCACCAGCACTTCTTCAACCTGCACCCTGGCAAGGGCCCGGGAACAGTTGTTCCTGTCGCCTGGCTAAAGCAACCTCTGCAGCCCTGCTTACAGAGACCTGAGGCTGCTCCTGGGGACAAAGGAGAAAAGCAAGGTCCAGACACGTGCTGCAAATACAGGGAGTCAAGCTGGCCAGGGACCAGCAGCAGGCAGAAAGCTGCCTCGGCTGGGGAAAAGCCCTGCCCTGCTTACAGGCCCACCGTTAAGCAGCTTCGTACCGTCCTCAGAACACAGGGGCGAGGCTGGACACTTTCTCCACCCAAGCACTTTGGGGTCCTGCTTGTGGCTGCTGAGAGCTCCTCTTTCCCTCCTGGGAAGTCGAAGCTACACTGCTCTAATTCTAAACGGGGGCCTGAAGCACAAACACACTTGCTCACTCACACCACCTAATGGGAAGACTGGATATGGAGGGGAAGACAGTCCCAGGAGAGGGAGCAAGTTCCCTGCAGCCAACGGGCTCAAGAGAGCCATCCCAACTGCTCAGTGGCAGACAAAAGCATCACAGCTGCACCACACTGCACTGTATGGAGGGCACGAGGGCCTCGACATGCTGAGGCGCTTCGGGGCTGGTACAGGGACAAAGGCTGTGACGCGCCCCGAGTACAGGGGGTCACGCTGGCCAGGGACCAGCAGCAGGCAGAAAGCTGCCTCGGCTGGGGAAAAGCCCTGCCCTGCTTACAGGGCAGCCGGGCTGGGGGCTCGGGGAGCTCCGTTTCCCCACTCAGGTGCGGAGACAGGGGCTCTCACCCTCCTTACAGGGTTGCCCCTCTCTCCAGGCAGCCAAAGGAGCACAACGGCAAAAGGCCAACCACAGCAAAGACCAGCCCTGAACACAGGGAGGTCGCCCAGCACAAGCAAAGTCAGCTGTGGCACCTTGAAGGTGCCTTAGCCATGGCAGGAAGGCCCTTTGCCCAGAGGGCCTCTCGTGCTCCTTCTTCAGCTCCACGCTGGCTCTTGCCTCGCCGTTCCACTCTTGACCTCGAAGCTGCCTCTCATCCAGCTTGATCTTGCCCTGTCGTCGCTCGGCTTCTGCCAATGCACGACGACACGCTCAGGCCTGAGAAGCTCCAGCTGCCAAAGGGAACCGCCGCCCACCAGCCCCACGTCGACATCCTCACGCCACCACCCACAGAACCCCCCACAGCTGCTCAAAAGCCCCCAAATCCAGCTTGACTTACCACCTCGACGTCCGGAAAAGTCCCACGCCGTGCTGGGAGCCGGGCCCTCTGGGCAAATAAAGCTGGGCATGCAAAGCAGCGGACAAGAGGCTGCAGCCCTGCTTACAGGACGCTCAAGCCGCTGCCTGGACTGCAAAGTGCCCGGGACTCCAGAGCGCCGGCCCCGAATTACAGGGCGGCCCTGGTCCCCAAGGCCTACGGAGGCTCCTTCTCTCCAATTCCGGCCCTCTCCCCACTAACGGGGAGGGAGCCCTACACAGGCTGCCTGCTGAAGGGAGCACAAAGGCTCCCGGACCTTCGGCCTGCTTACAGGCAGGTCCAAACCCAGGGAGCCACGGAGCTCGGCCTTCCCCCATGGCAACAGGAACAGGACTCCACAGTCAGGCAGTCCAACTCATGGCCTAAAGGCCAAGGGCCCGAGTGGCCCCAGGGGTCGGGAGCCCAGCCCCGGCGACAGGGAGGGCACATGCCCGGCCCCACCACTCCTGGCCCCACGCCTCTGAAAGGCCGGGGCCACGGATACCCGCCTGATTACAGGGGGTCCCTCCAACCGCCCGCCGAGACCAGGGGGCGCACACAACCCCACTTACGGGGCCGCCCCCCGCTGCCAGGCACCCCCCAACAAGCACCACGGAGCACGGGCTCCGGCCTGCGCCCCACTTACGGGCCGGCCGGAGCCCAGCCGCAGCGCAGCACGGCAACACAGCCGTCTGCAGGAGTCCCTCCAGCCTCCTCAACGAGGCTGCCAGGGAGGTGGCACCAGCACTTCTTCAACCTGCACCCTGGCAAGGGCCCGGGAACAGTTGTTCCTGTCGCCTGGCTAAAGCAACCTCTGCAGCCCTGCTTACAGAGACCTGAGGCTGCTCCTGGGGACAAAGGAGAAAAGCAAGGTCCAGACACGTGCTGCAAATACAGGGAGTCAAGCTGGCCAGGGACCAGCAGCAGGCAGAAAGCTGCCTCGGCTGGGGAAAAGCCCTGCCCTGCTTACAGGCCCACCGTTAAGCAGCTTCGTACCGTCCTCAGAACACAGGGGCGAGGCTGGACACTTTCTCCACCCAAGCACTTTGGGGTCCTGCTTGTGGCTGCTGAGAGCTCCTCTTTCCCTCCTGGGAAGTCGAAGCTACACTGCTCTAATTCTAAACGGGGGCCTGAAGCACAAACACACTTGCTCACTCACACCACCTAATGGGAAGACTGGATATGGAGGGGAAGACAGTCCCAGGAGAGGGAGCAAGTTCCCTGCAGCCAACGGGCTCAAGAGAGCCATCCCAACTGCTCAGTGGCAGACAAAAGCATCACAGCTGCACCACACTGCACTGTATGGAGGGCACGAGGGCCTCGACATGCTGAGGCGCTTCGGGGCTGGTACAGGGACAAAGGCTGTGACGCGCCCCGAGTACAGGGGGTCACGCTGGCCAGGGACCAGCAGCAGGCAGAAAGCTGCCTCGGCTGGGGAAAAGCCCTGCCCTGCTTACAGGGCAGCCGGGCTGGGGGCTCGGGGAGCTCCGTTTCCCCACTCAGGTGCGGAGACAGGGGCTCTCACCCTCCTTACAGGGTTGCCCCTCTCTCCAGGCAGCCAAAGGAGCACAACGGCAAAAGGCCAACCACAGCAAAGACCAGCCCTGAACACAGGGAGGTCGCCCAGCACAAGCAAAGTCAGCTGTGGCACCTTGAAGGTGCCTTAGCCATGGCAGGAAGGCCCTTTGCCCAGAGGGCCTCTCGTGCTCCTTCTTCAGCTCCACGCTGGCTCTTGCCTTGCCGTTCCACTCTTGACCTCGAAGCTGCCTCTCATCCAGCTTGATCTTGCCCTGTCGTCGCTCGGCTTCTGCCAATGCACGACGACACGCTCAGGCCTGAGAAGCTCCAGCTGCCAAAGGGAACCGCCGCCCACCAGCCCCACGTCGACATCCTCACGCCACCACCCACAGAACCCCCCACAGCTGCTCAAAAGCCCCCAAATCCAGCTTGACTTACCACCTCGACGTCCGGAAAAGTCCCACGCCGTGCTGGGAGCCGGGCCCTCTGGGCAAATAAAGCTGGGCATGCAAAGCAGCGGACAAGAGGCTGCAGCCCTGCTTACAGGACGCTCAAGCCGCTGCCTGGACTGCAAAGTGCCCGGGACTCCAGAGCGCCGGCCCCGAATTACAGGGCGGCCCTGGTCCCCAAGGCCTACGGAGGCTCCTTCTCTCCAATTCCGGCCCTCTCCCCACTAACGGGGAGGGAGCCCTACACAGGCTGCCTGCTGAAGGGAGCACAAAGGCTCCCGGACCTTCGGCCTGCTTACAGGCAGGTCCACACCCAGGGAGCCACGGAGCTCGGCCTTCCCCCATGGCAACAGGAACAGGACTCCACAGTCAGGCAGTCCAACTCATGGCCTAAAGGCCAAGGGCCCGAGTGGCCCCAGGGGTCGGGAGCCCAGCCCCGGCGACAGGGAGGGCACATGCCCGGCCCCACCACTCCTGGCCCCACGCCTCTGAAAGGCCGGGGCCACGGATACCCGCCTGATTACAGGGGGTCCCTCCAACCGCCCGCCGAGACCAGGGGGCGCACACAACCCCACTTACGGGGCCGCCCCCCGCTGCCAGGCACCCCCCAACAAGCACCACGGAGCACGGGCTCCGGCCTGCGCCCCACTTACGGGCCGGCCGGAGCCCAGCCGCAGCGCAGCACGGCAACACAGCCGTCTGCAGGAGTCCCTCCAGCCTCCTCAACGAGGCTGCCAGGGAGGTGGCACCAGCACTTCTTCAACCTGCACCCTGGCAAGGGCCCGGGAACAGTTGTTCCTGTCGCCTGGCTAAAGCAACCTCTGCAGCCCTGCTTACAGAGACCTGAGGCTGCTCCTGGGGACAAAGGAGAAAAGCAAGGTCCAGACACGTGCTGCAAATACAGGGAGTCAAGCTGGCCAGGGACCAGCAGCAGGCAGAAAGCTGCCTCGGCTGGGGAAAAGCCCTGCCCTGCTTACAGGCCCACCGTTAAGCAGCTTCGTACCGTCCTCAGAACACAGGGGCGAGGCCGGACACTTTCTCCACCCAAGCACTTTGGGGTCCTGCTTGTGGCTGCTGAGAGCTCCTCTTTCCCTCCTGGGAAGTCGAAGCTACACTGCTCTAATTCTAAACGGGGGCCTGAAGCACAAACACACTTGCTCACTCACACCACCTAATGGGAAGACTGGATATGGAGGGGAAGACAGTCCCAGGAGAGGGAGCAAGTTCCCTGCAGCCAACGGGCTCAAGAGAGCCATCCCAACTGCTCAGTGGCAGACAAAAGCATCACAGCTGCACCACACTGCACTGTATGGAGGGCACGAGGGCCTCGACATGCTGAGGCGCTTCGGGGCTGGTACAGGGACAAAGGCTGTGACGCGCCCCGAGTACAGGGGGTCACGCTGGCCAGGGACCAGCAGCAGGCAGAAAGCTGCCTCGGCTGGGGAAAAGCCCTGCCCTGCTTACAGGGCAGCCGGGCTGGGGGCTCGGGGAGCTCCGTTTCCCCACTCAGGTGCGGAGACAGGGGCTCTCACCCTCCTTACAGGGTTGCCCCTCTCTCCAGGCAGCCAAAGGAGCACAACGGCAAAAGGCCAACCACAGCAAAGACCAGCCCTGAACACAGGGAGGTCGCCCAGCACAAGCAAAGTCAGCTGTGGCACCTTGAAGGTGCCTTAGCCATGGCAGGAAGGCCCTTTGCCCAGAGGGCCTCTCGTGCTCCTTCTTCAGCTCCACGCTGGCTCTTGCCTCGCCGTTCCACTCTTGACCTCGAAGCTGCCTCTCATCCAGCTTGATCTTGCCCTGTCGTCGCTCGGCTTCTGCCAATGCACGACGACACGCTCAGGCCTGAGAAGCTCCAGCTGCCAAAGGGAACCGCCGCCCACCAGCCCCACGTCGACATCCTCACGCCACAACCCACAGAACCCCCCACAGCTGCTCAAAAGCCCCCAAATCCAGCTTGACTTACCACCTCGACGTCCGGAAAAGTCCCACGCCGTGCTGGGAGCCGGGCCCTCTGGGCAAATAAAGCTGGGCATGCAAAGCAGCGGACAAGAGGCTGCAGCCCTGCTTACAGGACGCTCAAGCCGCTGCCTGGACTGCAAAGTGCCCGGGACTCCAGAGCGCCGGCCCCGAATTACAGGGCGGCCCTGGTCCCCAAGGCCTACGGAGGCTCCTTCTCTCCAATTCCGGCCCTCTCCCCACTAACGGGGAGGGAGCCCTACACAGGCTGCCTGCTGAAGGGAGCACAAAGGCTCCCGGACCTTCGGCCTGCTTACAGGCAGGTCCACACCCAGGGAGCCACGGAGCTCGGCCTTCCCCCATGGCAACAGGAACAGGACTCCACAGTCAGGCAGTCCAACTCATGGCCTAAAGGCCAAGGGCCCGAGTGGCCCCAGGGGTCGGGAGCCCAGCCCCGGCGACAGGGAGGGCACATGCCCGGCCCCACCACTCCTGGCCCCACGCCTCTGAAAGGCCGGGGCCACGGATACCCGCCTGATTACAGGGGGTCCCTCCAACCGCCCGCCGAGACCAGGGGGCGCACACAACCCCACTTACGGGGCCGCCCCCCGCTGCCAGGCACCCCCCAACAAGCACCACGGAGCACGGGCTCCGGCCTGCGCCCCACTTAGGGGCCGGCCGGAGCCCAGCCGCAGCGCAGCACGGCAACACAGCCGTCTGCAGGAGTCCCTCCAGCCTCCTCAACGAGGCTGCCAGGGAGGTGGCACCAGCACTTCTTCAACCTGCACCCTGGCAAGGGCCCGGGAACAGTTGTTCCTGTCGCCTGGCTAAAGCAATCTCTGCAGCCCTGCTTACAGAGACCTGAGGATGCTCCTGGGGACAAAGGAGAAAAGCAAGGTCCAGACACGTGCTGCAAATACAGGGAGTCAAGCTGGCCAGGGACCAGCAGCAGGCAGAAAGCTGCCTCGGCTGGGGAAAAGCCCTGCCCTGCTTACAGGGCAGCCGGGCTGGGGGCTCGGGGAGCTCCGTTTCCCCACTCAGGTGCGGAGACAGGGGCTCTCACCCTCCTTACAGGGTTGCCCCTCTCTCCAGGCAGCCAAAGGAGCACAACGGCAAAAGGCCAACCACAGCAAAGACCAGCCCTGAACACAGGGAGGTCGCCCAGCACAAGCAAAGTCAGCTGTGGCACCTTGAAGGTGCCTTAGCCATGGCAGGAAGGCCCTTTGCCCAGAGGGCCTCTCGTGCTCCTTCTTCAGCTCCACGCTGGCTCTTGCCTCGCCGTTCCACTCTTGACCTCGAAGCTGCCTCTCATCCAGCTTGATCTTGCCCTGTCGTCGCTCGGCTTCTGCCAATGCACGACGACACGCTCAGGCCTGAGAAGCTCCAGCTGCCAAAGGGAACCGCCGCCCACCAGCCCCACGTCGACATCCTCACGCCACCACCCACAGAACCCCCCACAGCTGCTCAAAAGCCCCCAAATCCAGCTTGACTTACCACCTCGACGTCCGGAAAAGTCCCACGCCGTGCTGGGAGCCGGGCCCTCTGGGCAAATAAAGCTGGGCATGCAAAGCAGCGGACAAGAGGCTGCAGCCCTGCTTACAGGACGCTCAAGCCGCTGCCTGGACTGCAAAGTGCCCGGGACTCCAGAGCGCCGGCCCCGAATTACAGGGCGGCCCTGGTCCCCAAGGCCTACGGAGGCTCCTTCTCTCCAATTCCGGCCCTCTCCCCACTAACGGGGAGGGAGCCCTACACAGGCTGCCTGCTGAAGGGAGCACAAAGGCTCCCGGACCTTCGGCCTGCTTACAGGCAGGTCCAAACCCAGGGAGCCACGGAGCTCGGCCTTCCCCCATGGCAACAGGAACAGGACTCCACAGTCAGGCAGTCCAACTCATGGCCTAAAGGCCAAGGGCCCGAGTGGCCCCAGGGGTCGGGAGCCCAGCCCCGGCGACAGGGAGGGCACATGCCCGGCCCCACCACTCCTGGCCCCACGCCTCTGAAAGGCCGGGGCCACGGATACCCGCCTGATTACAGGGGGTCCCTCCAACCGCCCGCCGAGACCAGGGGGCGCACACAACCCCACTTACGGGGCCGCCCCCCGCTGCCAGGCACCCCCCAACAAGCACCACGGAGCACGGGCTCCGGCCTGCGCCCCACTTACGGGCCGGCCGGAGCCCAGCCGCAGCGCAGCACGGCAACACAGCCGTCTGCAGGAGTCCCTCCAGCCTCCTCAACGAGGCTGCCAGGGAGGTGGCACCAGCACTTCTTCAACCTGCACCCTGGCAAGGGCCCGGGAACAGTTGTTCCTGTCGCCTGGCTAAAGCAACCTCTGCAGCCCTGCTTACAGAGACCTGAGGCTGCTCCTGGGGACAAAGGAGAAAAGCAAGGTCCAGACACGTGCTGCAAATACAGGGAGTCAAGCTGGCCAGGGACCAGCAGCAGGCAGAAAGCTGCCTCGGCTGGGGAAAAGCCCTGCCCTGCTTACAGGCCCACCGTTAAGCAGCTTCGTACCGTCCTCAGAACACAGGGGCGAGGCTGGACACTTTCTCCACCCAAGCACTTTGGGGTCCTGCTTGTGGCTGCTGAGAGCTCCTCTTTCCCTCCTGGGAAGTCGAAGCTACACTGCTCTAATTCTAAACGGGGGCCTGAAGCACAAACACACTTGCTCACTCACACCACCTAATGGGAAGACTGGATATGGAGGGGAAGACAGTCCCAGGAGAGGGAGCAAGTTCCCTGCAGCCAACGGGCTCAAGAGAGCCATCCCAACTGCTCAGTGGCAGACAAAAGCATCACAGCTGCACCACACTGCACTGTATGGAGGGCACGAGGGCCTCGACATGCTGAGGCGCTTCGGGGCTGGTACAGGGACAAAGGCTGTGACGCGCCCCGAGTACAGGGGGTCACGCTGGCCAGGGACCAGCAGCAGGCAGAAAGCTGCCTCGGCTGGGGAAAAGCCCTGCCCTGCTTACAGGGCAGCCGGGCTGGGGGCTCGGGGAGCTCCGTTTCCCCACTCAGGTGCGGAGACAGGGGCTCTCACCCTCCTTACAGGGTTGCCCCTCTCTCCAGGCAGCCAAAGGAGCACAACGGCAAAAGGCCAACCACAGCAAAGACCAGCCCTGAACACAGGGAGGTCGCCCAGCACAAGCAAAGTCAGCTGTGGCACCTTGAAGGTGCCTTAGCCATGGCAGGAAGGCCCTTTGCCCAGAGGGCCTCTCGTGCTCCTTCTTCAGCTCCACGCTGGCTCTTGCCTTGCCGTTCCACTCTTGACCTCGAAGCTGCCTCTCATCCAGCTTGATCTTGCCCTGTCGTCGCTCGGCTTCTGCCAATGCACGACGACACGCTCAGGCCTGAGAAGCTCCAGCTGCCAAAGGGAACCGCCGCCCACCAGCCCCACGTCGACATCCTCACGCCACCACCCACAGAACCCCCCACAGCTGCTCAAAAGCCCCCAAATCCAGCTTGACTTACCACCTCGACGTCCGGAAAAGTCCCACGCCGTGCTGGGAGCCGGGCCCTCTGGGCAAATAAAGCTGGGCATGCAAAGCAGCGGACAAGAGGCTGCAGCCCTGCTTACAGGACGCTCAAGCCGCTGCCTGGACTGCAAAGTGCCCGGGACTCCAGAGCGCCGGCCCCGAATTACAGGGCGGCCCTGGTCCCCAAGGCCTACGGAGGCTCCTTCTCTCCAATTCCGGCCCTCTCCCCACTAACGGGGAGGGAGCCCTACACAGGCTGCCTGCTGAAGGGAGCACAAAGGCTCCCGGACCTTCGGCCTGCTTACAGGCAGGTCCACACCCAGGGAGCCACGGAGCTCGGCCTTCCCCCATGGCAACAGGAACAGGACTCCACAGTCAGGCAGTCCAACTCATGGCCTAAAGGCCAAGGGCCCGAGTGGCCCCAGGGGTCGGGAGCCCAGCCCCGGCGACAGGGAGGGCACATGCCCGGCCCCACCACTCCTGGCCCCACGCCTCTGAAAGGCCGGGGCCACGGATACCCGCCTGATTACAGGGGGTCCCTCCAACCGCCCGCCGAGACCAGGGGGCGCACACAACCCCACTTACGGGGCCGCCCCCCGCTGCCAGGCACCCCCCAACAAGCACCACGGAGCACGGGCTCCGGCCTGCGCCCCACTTACGGGCCGGCCGGAGCCCAGCCGCAGCGCAGCACGGCAACACAGCCGTCTGCAGGAGTCCCTCCAGCCTCCTCAACGAGGCTGCCAGGGAGGTGGCACCAGCACTTCTTCAACCTGCACCCTGGCAAGGGCCCGGGAACAGTTGTTCCTGTCGCCTGGCTAAAGCAACCTCTGCAGCCCTGCTTACAGAGACCTGAGGCTGCTCCTGGGGACAAAGGAGAAAAGCAAGGTCCAGACACGTGCTGCAAATACAGGGAGTCAAGCTGGCCAGGGACCAGCAGCAGGCAGAAAGCTGCCTCGGCTGGGGAAAAGCCCTGCCCTGCTTACAGGCCCACCGTTAAGCAGCTTCGTACCGTCCTCAGAACACAGGGGCGAGGCCGGACACTTTCTCCACCCAAGCACTTTGGGGTCCTGCTTGTGGCTGCTGAGAGCTCCTCTTTCCCTCCTGGGAAGTCGAAGCTACACTGCTCTAATTCTAAACGGGGGCCTGAAGCACAAACACACTTGCTCACTCACACCACCTAATGGGAAGACTGGATATGGAGGGGAAGACAGTCCCAGGAGAGGGAGCAAGTTCCCTGCAGCCAACGGGCTCAAGAGAGCCATCCCAACTGCTCAGTGGCAGACAAAAGCATCACAGCTGCACCACACTGCACTGTATGGAGGGCACGAGGGCCTCGACATGCTGAGGCGCTTCGGGGCTGGTACAGGGACAAAGGCTGTGACGCGCCCCGAGTACAGGGGGTCACGCTGGCCAGGGACCAGCAGCAGGCAGAAAGCTGCCTCGGCTGGGGAAAAGCCCTGCCCTGCTTACAGGGCAGCCGGGCTGGGGGCTCGGGGAGCTCCGTTTCCCCACTCAGGTGCGGAGACAGGGGCTCTCACCCTCCTTACAGGGTTGCCCCTCTCTCCAGGCAGCCAAAGGAGCACAACGGCAAAAGGCCAACCACAGCAAAGACCAGCCCTGAACACAGGGAGGTCGCCCAGCACAAGCAAAGTCAGCTGTGGCACCTTGAAGGTGCCTTAGCCATGGCAGGAAGGCCCTTTGCCCAGAGGGCCTCTCGTGCTCCTTCTTCAGCTCCACGCTGGCTCTTGCCTCGCCGTTCCACTCTTGACCTCGAAGCTGCCTCTCATCCAGCTTGATCTTGCCCTGTCGTCGCTCGGCTTCTGCCAATGCACGACGACACGCTCAGGCCTGAGAAGCTCCAGCTGCCAAAGGGAACCGCCGCCCACCAGCCCCACGTCGACATCCTCACGCCACAACCCACAGAACCCCCCACAGCTGCTCAAAAGCCCCCAAATCCAGCTTGACTTACCACCTCGACGTCCGGAAAAGTCCCACGCCGTGCTGGGAGCCGGGCCCTCTGGGCAAATAAAGCTGGGCATGCAAAGCAGCGGACAAGAGGCTGCAGCCCTGCTTACAGGACGCTCAAGCCGCTGCCTGGACTGCAAAGTGCCCGGGACTCCAGAGCGCCGGCCCCGAATTACAGGGCGGCCCTGGTCCCCAAGGCCTACGGAGGCTCCTTCTCTCCAATTCCGGCCCTCTCCCCACTAACGGGGAGGGAGCCCTACACAGGCTGCCTGCTGAAGGGAGCACAAAGGCTCCCGGACCTTCGGCCTGCTTACAGGCAGGTCCACACCCAGGGAGCCACGGAGCTCGGCCTTCCCCCATGGCAACAGGAACAGGACTCCACAGTCAGGCAGTCCAACTCATGGCCTAAAGGCCAAGGGCCCGAGTGGCCCCAGGGGTCGGGAGCCCAGCCCCGGCGACAGGGAGGGCACATGCCCGGCCCCACCACTCCTGGCCCCACGCCTCTGAAAGGCCGGGGCCACGGATACCCGCCTGATTACAGGGGGTCCCTCCAACCGCCCGCCGAGACCAGGGGGCGCACACAACCCCACTTACGGGGCCGCCCCCCGCTGCCAGGCACCCCCCAACAAGCACCACGGAGCACGGGCTCCGGCCTGCGCCCCACTTAGGGGCCGGCCGGAGCCCAGCCGCAGCGCAGCACGGCAACACAGCCGTCTGCAGGAGTCCCTCCAGCCTCCTCAACGAGGCTGCCAGGGAGGTGGCACCAGCACTTCTTCAACCTGCACCCTGGCAAGGGCCCGGGAACAGTTGTTCCTGTCGCCTGGCTAAAGCAATCTCTGCAGCCCTGCTTACAGAGACCTGAGGATGCTCCTGGGGACAAAGGAGAAAAGCAAGGTCCAGACACGTGCTGCAAATACAGGGAGTCAAGCTGGCCAGGGACCAGCAGCAGGCAGAAAGCTGCCTCGGCTGGGGAAAAGCCCTGCCCTGCTTACAGGGCAGCCGGGCTGGGGGCTCGGGGAGCTCCGTTTCCCCACTCAGGTGCGGAGACAGGGGCTCTCACCCTCCTTACAGGGTTGCCCCTCTCTCCAGGCAGCCAAAGGAGCACAACGGCAAAAGGCCAACCACAGCAAAGACCAGCCCTGAACACAGGGAGGTCGCCCAGCACAAGCAAAGTCAGCTGTGGCACCTTGAAGGTGCCTTAGCCATGGCAGGAAGGCCCTTTGCCCAGAGGGCCTCTCGTGCTCCTTCTTCAGCTCCACGCTGGCTCTTGCCTCGCCGTTCCACTCTTGACCTCGAAGCTGCCTCTCATCCAGCTTGATCTTGCCCTGTCGTCGCTCGGCTTCTGCCAATGCACGACAACACGCTCAGGCCTGAGAAGCTCCAGCTGCCAAAGGGAACCGCCGCCCACCAGCCCCACGTCGACATCCTCACGCCACCACCCACAGAACCCCCACAGCTGCTCAAAAGCCCCCAACTCCAGCTTGACTTACCACCTCGACGTCCGGAAAAGTCCCACGCCGTGCTGGGAGCCGGGCCCTCTGGGCAAATAAAGCTGGGCATGCAAAGCAGCGGACAAGAGGCTGCAGCCCTGCTTACAGGACGCTCAAGCCGCTGCCTGGACTGCAAAGTGCCCGGGACTCCAGAGCGCTGGCCCCGAATTACAGGGCGGCCCTGGTCCCCAAGGCCTACGGAGGCTCCTTCTCTCCAATTCCGGCCCTCTCCCCACTAACGGGGAAGGAGCCCTACACAGGCTGCCTGCTGAAGGGAGCACAAAGGCTCCCGGACCTACGGCCTGCTTACAGGCAGGTCCACACCCAGGGAGCCACGGAGCTCGGCCTTCCCCCATGGCAACAGGAACAGGACTCCACAGTCAGGCAGTCCAACTCATGGCCTAAAGGCAAAGGGCCCGAGTGGCCCCAGGGGTCGGGAGCCCAGCCCTGGCGACAGGGAGGGCACATGCCCGGCCCCACCACTCCTGGCCCCACGCCTCTGAAAGGCCGGGGCCACGGATACCCGCCTGATTACAGGGGGTCCCTCCAACCGCCCGCCGAGACCAGGGGGCGCACACAACCCCACTTACGGGGCCGCCCCCCGCTGCCAGGCACCCCCCAACAAGCACCACGGAGCACGGGCTCCGGCCTGCGCCCCACTTAGGGGCCGGCCGGAGCCCAGCCGCAGCGCAGCACGGCAACACAGCCGTCTGCAGGAGTCCCTCCAGCCTCCTCAACGAGGCTGCCAGGGAGGTGGCACCAGCACTTCTTCAACCTGCACCCTGGCAAGGGCCCGGGAACAGTTGTTCCTGTCGCCTGGCTAAAGCAACCTCTGCAGCCCTGCTTACAGAGACCTGAGGCTGCTCCTGGGGACAAAGGAGAAAAGCAAGGTCCAGACACGTGCTGCAAATACAGGGAGTCAAGCTGGCCAGGGACCAGCAGCAGGCAGAAAGCTGCCTCGGCTGGGGAAAAGCCCTGCCCTGCTTACAGGGCGGCCGGGCTGGGGGCTCGGGGAGCTCCGTTTCCCCACTCAGGTGCGGAGACAGGGGCTCTCACCCTCCTTACAGGGTTGCCCCTCTCTCCAGGCAGCCAAAGGAGCACAACGGCAAAAGGCCAACCACAGCAAAGACCAGCCCTGAACACAGGGAGGTCGCCCAGCACAAGCAAAGTCAGCTGTGGCACCTTGAAGGTGCCTTAGCCATGGCAGGAAGGCCCTTTGCCCAGAGGGCCTCTCGTGCTCCTTCTTCAGCTCCACGCTGGCTCTTGCCTCGCCGTTCCACTCTTGACCTCGAAGCTGCCTCTCATCCAGCTTGATCTTGCCCTGTCGTCGCTCGGCTTCTGCCAATGCACGACGACACGCTCAGGCCTGAGAAGCTCCAGCTGCCAAAGGGAACCGCCGCCCACCAGCCCCACGTCGACATCCTCACGCCACCACCCACAGAACCCCCCACAGCTGCTCAAAAGCCCCCAAATCCAGCTTGACTTACCACCTCGACGTCCGGAAAAGTCCCACGCCGTGCTGGGAGCCGGGCCCTCTGGGCAAATAAAGCTGGGCATGCAAAGCAGCGGACAAGAGGCTGCAGCCCTGCTTACAGGACGCTCAAGCCGCTGCCTGGACTGCAAAGTGCCCGGGACTCCAGAGCGCCGGCCCCGAATTACAGGGCGGCCCTGGTCCCCAAGGCCTACGGAGGCTCCTTCTCTCCAATTCCGGCCCTCTCCCCACTAACGGGGAGGGAGCCCTACACAGGCTGCCTGCTGAAGGGAGCACAAAGGCTCCCGGACCTTCGGCCTGCTTACAGGCAGGTCCAAACCCAGGGAGCCACGGAGCTCGGCCTTCCCCCATGGCAACAGGAACAGGACTCCACAGTCAGGCAGTCCAACTCATGGCCTAAAGGCCAAGGGCCCGAGTGGCCCCAGGGGTCGGGAGCCCAGCCCTGGCGACAGGGAGGGCACATGCCCGGCCCCACCACTCCTGGCCCCACGCCTCTGAAAGGCCGGGGCCACGGATACCCGCCTGATTACAGGGGGTCCCTCCAACCGCCCGCCGAGACCAGGGGGCGCACACAACCCCACTTACGGGGCCGCCCCCCGCTGCCAGGCACCCCCCAACAAGCACCACGGAGCACGGGCTCCGGCCTGCGCCCCACTTACGGGCCGGCCGGAGCCCAGCCGCAGCGCAGCACGGCAACACAGCCGTCTGCAGGAGTCCCTCCAGCCTCCTCAACGAGGCTGCCAGGGAGGTGGCACCAGCACTTCTTCAACCTGCACCCTGGCAAGGGCCCGGGAACAGTTGTTCCTGTCGCCTGGCTAAAGCAACCTCTGCAGCCCTGCTTACAGAGACCTGAGGCTGCTCCTGGGGACAAAGGAGAAAAGCAAGGTCCAGACACGTGCTGCAAATACAGGGAGTCAAGCTGGCCAGGGACCAGCAGCAGGCAGAAAGCTGCCTCGGCTGGGGAAAAGCCCTGCCCTGCTTACAGGCCCACCGTTAAGCAGCTTCGTACCGTCCTCAGAACACAGGGGCGAGGCTGGACACTTTCTCCACCCAAGCACTTTGGGGTCCTGCTTGTGGCTGCTGAGAGCTCCTCTTTCCCTCCTGGGAAGTCGAAGCTACACTGCTCTAATTCTAAACGGGGGCCTGAAGCACAAACACACTTGCTCACTCACACCACCTAATGGGAAGACTGGATATGGAGGGGAAGACAGTCCCAGGAGAGGGAGCAAGTTCCCTGCAGCCAACGGGCTCAAGAGAGCCATCCCAACTGCTCAGTGGCAGACAAAAGCATCACAGCTGCACCACACTGCACTGTATGGAGGGCACGAGGGCCTCGACATGCTGAGGCGCTTCGGGGCTGGTACAGGGACAAAGGCTGTGACGCGCCCCGAGTACAGGGGGTCACGCTGGCCAGGGACCAGCAGCAGGCAGAAAGCTGCCTCGGCTGGGGAAAAGCCCTGCCCTGCTTACAGGGCAGCCGGGCTGGGGGCTCGGGGAGCTCCGTTTCCCCACTCAGGTGCGGAGACAGGGGCTCTCACCCTCCTTACAGGGTTGCCCCTCTCTCCAGGCAGCCAAAGGAGCACAACGGCAAAAGGCCAACCACAGCAAAGACCAGCCCTGAACACAGGGAGGTCGCCCAGCACAAGCAAAGTCAGCTGTGGCACCTTGAAGGTGCCTTAGCCATGGCAGGAAGGCCCTTTGCCCAGAGGGCCTCTCGTGCTCCTTCTTCAGCTCCACGCTGGCTCTTGCCTCGCCGTTCCACTCTTGACCTCGAAGCTGCCTCTCATCCAGCTTGATCTTGCCCTGTCGTCGCTCGGCTTCTGCCAATGCACGACGACACGCTCAGGCCTGAGAAGCTCCAGCTGCCAAAGGGAACCGCCGCCCACCAGCCCCACGTCGACATCCTCACGCCACCACCCACAGAACCCCCCACAGCTGCTCAAAAGCCCCCAAATCCAGCTTGACTTACCACCTCGACGTCCGGAAAAGTCCCACGCCGTGCTGGGAGCCGGGCCCTCTGGGCAAATAAAGCTGGGCATGCAAAGCAGCGGACAAGAGGCTGCAGCCCTGCTTACAGGACGCTCAAGCCGCTGCCTGGACTGCAAAGTGCCCGGGACTCCAGAGCGCCGGCCCCGAATTACAGGGCGGCCCTGGTCCCCAAGGCCTACGGAGGCTCCTTCTCTCCAATTCCGGCCCTCTCCCCACTAACGGGGAGGGAGCCCTACACAGGCTGCCTGCTGAAGGGAGCACAAAGGCTCCCGGACCTTCGGCCTGCTTACAGGCAGGTCCACACCCAGGGAGCCACGGAGCTCGGCCTTCCCCCATGGCAACAGGAACAGGACTCCACAGTCAGGCAGTCCAACTCATGGCCTAAAGGCCAAGGGCCCGAGTGGCCCCAGGGGTCGGGAGCCCAGCCCCGGCGACAGGGAGGGCACATGCCCGGCCCCACCACTCCTGGCCCCACGCCTCTGAAAGGCCGGGGCCACGGATACCCGCCTGATTACAGGGGGTCCCTCCAACCGCCCGCCGAGACCAGGGGGCGCACACAACCCCACTTACGGGGCCGCCCCCCGCTGCCAGGCACCCCCCAACAAGCACCACGGAGCACGGGCTCCGGCCTGCGCCCCACTTAGGGGCCGGCCGGAGCCCAGCCGCAGCGCAGCACGGCAACACAGCCGTCTGCAGGAGTCCCTCCAGCCTCCTCAACGAGGCTGCCAGGGAGGTGGCACCAGCACTTCTTCAACCTGCACCCTGGCAAGGGCCCGGGAACAGTTGTTCCTGTCGCCTGGCTAAAGCAACCTCTGCAGCCCTGCTTACAGAGACCTGAGGCTGCTCCTGGGGACAAAGGAGAAAAGCAAGGTCCAGACACGTGCTGCAAATACAGGGAGTCAAGCTGGCCAGGGACCAGCAGCAGGCAGAAAGCTGCCTCGGCTGGGGAAAAGCCCTGCCCTGCTTACAGGCCCACCGTTAAGCAGCTTCGTACCGTCCTCAGAACACAGGGGCGAGGCTGGACACTTTCTCCACCCAAGCACTTTGGGGTCCTGCTTGTGGCTGCTGAGAGCTCCTCTTTCCCTCCTGGGAAGTCGAAGCTACACTGCTCTAATTCTAAACGGGGGCCTGAAGCACAAACACACTTGCTCACTCACACCACCTAATGGGAAGACTGGATATGGAGGGGAAGACAGTCCCAGGAGAGGGAGCAAGTTCCCTGCAGCCAACGGGCTCAAGAGAGCCATCCCAACTGCTCAGTGGCAGACAAAAGCATCACAGCTGCACCACACTGCACTGTATGGAGGGCACGAGGGCCTCGACATGCTGAGGCGCTTCGGGGCTGGTACAGGGACAAAGGCTGTGACGCGCCCCGAGTACAGGGGGTCACGCTGGCCAGGGACCAGCAGCAGGCAGAAAGCTGCCTCGGCTGGGGAAAAGCCCTGCCCTGCTTACAGGGCAGCCGGGCTGGGGGCTCGGGGAGCTCCGTTTCCCCACTCAGGTGCGGAGACAGGGGCTCTCACCCTCCTTACAAGGTTGCCCCTCTCTCCAGGCAGCCAAAGGAGCACAACGGCAAAAGGCCAACCACAGCAAAGACCAGCCCTAAACACAGGGAGGTCGCCCAGCACAAGCAAAGTCAGCTGTGGCACCTTGAAGGTGCCTTAGCCATGGCAGGAAGGCCCTTTGCCCAGAGGGCCTCTCGTGCTCCTTCTTCAGCTCCACGCTGGCTCTTGCCTCGCCGTTCCACTCTTGACCTCGAAGCTGCCTCTCATCCAGCTTGCTCTTGCCCTGTCGTCGCTCGGCTTCTGCCAATGCACGACGACACGCTCAGGCCTGAGAAGCTCCAGCTGCCAAAGGGAACCGCCGCCCACCAGCCCCACGTCGACATCCTCACGCCACCACCCACAGAACCCCCCACAGCTGCTCAAAAGCCCCCAAATCCAGCTTGACTTACCACCTCGACGTCCGGAAAAGTCCCACGCCGTGCTGGGAGCCGGGCCCTCTGGGCAAATAAAGCTGGGCATGCAAAGCAGCGGACAAGAGGCTGCAGCCCTGCTTACAGGACGCTCAAGCCGCTGCCTGGACTGCAAAGTGCCCGGGACTCCAGAGCGC
The DNA here is from genome assembly GCF_029582105.1 of Oenanthe melanoleuca. Taxonomy (NCBI): domain Eukaryota; kingdom Metazoa; phylum Chordata; class Aves; order Passeriformes; family Muscicapidae; genus Oenanthe; species Oenanthe melanoleuca. The sequence goes on from NW_026612701.1 coordinate 61,512, forward strand.
CGGCCCCGAATTACAGGGCGGCCCTGGTCCCCAAGGCCTACGGAGGCTCCTTCTCTCCAATTCCGGCCCTCTCCCCACTAACGGGGAGGGAGCCCTACACAGGCTGCCTGCTGAAGGGAGCACAAAGGCTCCCGGACCTTCGGCCTGCTTACAGGCAGGTCCACACCCAGGGAGCCACGGAGCTCGGCCTTCCCCCATGGCAACAGGAACAGGACTCCACAGTCAGGCAGTCCAACTCATGGCCTAAAGGCCAAGGGCCCGAGTGGCCCCAGGGGTCGGGAGCCCAGCCCCGGCGACAGGGAGGGCACATGCCCGGCCCCACCACTCCTGGCCCCACGCCTCTGAAAGGCCGGGGCCACGGATACCCGCCTGATTACAGGGGGTCCCTCCAACCGCCCGCCGAGACCAGGGGGCGCACACAACCCCACTTACGGGGCCGCCCCCCGCTGCCAGGCACCCCCCAACAAGCACCACGGAGCACGGGCTCCGGCCTGCGCCCCACTTAGGGGCCGGCCGGAGCCCAGCCGCAGCGCAGCACGGCAACACAGCCGTCTGCAGGAGTCCCTCCAGCCTCCTCAACGAGGCTGCCAGGGAGGTGGCACCAGCACTTCTTCAACCTGCACCCTGGCAAGGGCCCGGGAACAGTTGTTCCTGTCGCCTGGCTAAAGCAACCTCTGCAGCCCTGCTTACAGAGACCTGAGGATGCTCCTGGGGACAAAGGAGAAAAGCAAGGTCCAGATACGTGCTGCAAATACAGGGAGTCAAGCTGGCCAGGGACCAGCAGCAGGCAGAAAGCTGCCTCGGCTGGGGAAAAGCCCTGCCCTGCTTACAGGCCCACCGTTAAGCGGCTTTGTACCGTCCTGAGAACACAGGGGCGAGGCCGGACACTTTCTCCACCCAAGCACTTTGGGGTCCTGCTTGTGGCTGCTGAGAGCTCCTCTTTCCCTCCTGGGAAGTCGAAGCTACACTGCTCTAATTCTAAACGGGGGCCTGAAGCACAAACACACTTGCTCACTCACACCACCTAATGGGAAGACTGGATATGGAGGGGAAGACAGTCCCAGGAGAGGGAGCAAGTTCCCTGCAGCCAACGGGCTCAAGAGAGCCATCCCAACTGCTCAGTGGCAGACAAAAGCATCACAGCTGCACCACACTGCACTGTATGGAGGGCACGAGGGCCTCGACATGCTGAGGCGCTTCGGGGCTGGTACAGGGACAAAGGCTGTGACGCGCCCCGAGTACAGGGGGTCACGCTGGCCAGGGACCAGCAGCAGGCAGAAAGCTGCCTCGGCTGGGGAAAAGCCCTGCCCTGCTTACAGGGCGGCCGGGCTGGGGGCTCGGGGAGCTCCGTTTCCCCACTCAGGTGCGGAGACAGGGACTCTCACCTTCCTTACAGGGTTGCCCCTCTCTCCAGGCAGCCAAAGGAGCACAACGGCAAAAGGCCAACCACAGCAAAGACCAGCCCTGAACACAGGGAGGTCGCCCAGCACAAGCAAAGTCAGCTGTGGCACCTTGAAGGTGCCTTAGCCATGGCAGGAAGGCCCTTTGCCCAGAGGGCCTCTCGTGCTCCTTCTTCAGCTCCACGCTGGCTCTTGCCTCGCCGTTCCACTCTTGACCTCGAAGCTGCCTCTCATCCAGCTTGATCTTGCCCTGTCGTCGCTCGGCTTCTGCCAATGCACGACAACACGCTCAGGCCTCAGAAACTGCGGCTCCTTTGCCTTGCTCCCTTATAGCCCTACAGGGTGAGTCTCAAACCACCCCATTCCCACTATTAACAGGTTTTGCATGGGATCTCATTTTGCGTGTAGACCCCCCTTTGCTCACTCTGAATCATTAGCTTGAGAGATTTGCCTCTATTTTTGGCATAGCTGTGTTACATTTCAGTTTATTATGTTACTTGACTTCTCTTATCTTTGCTAGCATTACTGTAATCACTCTTATTTGAAAACTGTTTTGTAGAATACAAGGCTTTTTACAATGTCCATGATGTGTTGTAGATAATGCTGATTTAGATCATTTTGTGCATTTCATAGTATCACAAAACAAGTAAATTTTTATGAATATATGTAGTTTGCAATCTATTTTCTCAAAGAGAAAATTTTATAATGGTACAGTTAGACCTTTAAAAACTTTCAGGTATAAGCCATCGACAACCCCTTGGTTGTTCTCTAAGTAGTTTATAAACAAATGGAGTCATGTTTGTGTCTTATGATACTGCAGGATAGGTTTCCTAATAAATTTTGTCTGAAGCTCCCACTCTGCCACAATCATAGCTTTCTAACATATCTTAGGTCTTCAGCTAAAAACGTCACCTCTTTCCCTTTTAGGTTATCCCAGTTTTCCTGTCAAACTTGCTGTCTTTGACTGCTGTGTTACAACAGCTTCTCCCTCAAATGAGCCCATTTTTGCTCTCTAAATTACTGCAAATTCACCTGTCAAAAAAAGTACCAATTTGTTTAATGTAGGCTACCTTAGGTTTTCTAACATGAAAGGGACGTCAGACCCTCCCAAAAGACTGCTTTTGCCTCCCAACACATTTCCTAGCTGTGTCCTATACATCACCTACAATTTTATAGCAAATATATTTGTTCGCTGCCCCACACACTTACCGAGATTTTCTGTTCAAAATATCTCCTGGAGATTAACATTTTGTTCATAAAATGTTCTATACCACAGATTACTTTAGATTTTACTTTCATTCATTCTTTTTCAGATTAGTTGAGATTTCAATATTTATTTTGGCCCTTAAATATTATATAGGTCTTATCACAAAACTTTCTTGCCACAACCAACCCAAATTTTACCTCAGACTCTTCCCCAAAATTAATTTTCTCCTTGGGATATCCCTTCTGATTTTCACACAAAAAATATCTGCTCCACGTCCTCCACACATAACAGCAGCTTCTGGGCCCACACCATTCAATTTTGCCTCAAAATGTTCATTCCATGCTCCACAGGTGATGCAACGGAATTCCAGCATTCCTCCTCCCTCAACTTCCTGCTGCCCCTCTGAGTTCCCTCAGCACTTTCCTTTGCAAACTGAAACACCGTGCCATCCTGTGATGGCCGCTCTCCACCACTTCTCCCTGTCTCCCGCCAGAGGCTGCCTCTTGGCATGGCCTCAAACGACAGATGGAGCCCCACTCGGTGCCTCGCCGAGAGGGGGACACAGAGGAATTAGGTTAGCGCCGCCGCGGCTCGGCAGAGGGGGGCGCAGTGGGGCGGAGCCTGGGGCCGCGGCTCGGCAGAGCGGGGCCGGTCTGGGCAGCCGCAGTTCAGCGGGGCGGGGCCGGGCGGCCGCAGCTCGGCAGAGTGGGGCAGAGAGGGGCGGAGCCTGGCGGCAGCGGCACCGAGCGGCGGGGCAGGGTGGCAGGGGCTCCGCGGGATGGGGCAGAACGGGGCCGGGCCGGGTGGCCCCGGCTAAGGCGGGACGGAGCAGAGCGGGGCCAGGCCGCGTTGCCGCGGCTCCGCGGGACGGAGCAGAGCGGGGCCGGGCCGGGTGGCCGCGGCTCCGCGGGACGGAGCAGAGCGGGGCCGGGCCGAGCGGCCACGATTCAACGGAGCGGAGCCGGGCAGGGTGGCCCCGGCTCCGCGGGACGGGGAAGTGCGGGGCCGGGCGGGGTGGCCGCGGCGCCGGGGGGCGGGGCTAGGCGGCCGCAAGGCGGCCGAGGGGGGCGGAGCGGAACGGGGCGGGGCAGAGCGGGGCCGGGCCGAGCGGCCGCGGTTCAAGGGAGCGGGGCCGGGCGGGGTGGCCGCGGCTCCGCGGGACGGGGCAGAGCGGGGCCGGGCTTGGGTGGCCGCGGCACCGCGGGACGGGGCAGAGCGGGGCCGGGCCGGGTGGCCGCGGCTCCGCGGGACGGGGCAGAGCGGGGCCGGGCAGAGTGGCAGGGGCTCCGCGGGACGGGCCAGAGCGGGGCCGGGCCGAGCGGCCGCGGCACCGCAGGACAGGGCGGAGCGGGGCCGGGCTGGGAGGCCGCGGTTCTACAGAGCGGGGCCGGGCCGAGCGGCCGCGGCTCTGCGGGGCTGGGCAGAGGGGGGCAGGGTAGAGTGGCAGGGGCTCCGCGGGACGGGGCAGTGCGGGAACGGGCGGGGTGGCCCGGATAAGGCGGGACGGAGCAGAGCGCGGCCGGGGTGGGCGGCCGCGGCTGCGCGGGGCCGGGCAGAGTGGCAGGGGCTCCGCGGGACCGGGCAGAGCGGGGCCGGGCCGGGTGGCCGCGGCTCCGAGTGACGGGGCAGAGCGGGGCCGGGCCGAGCGGCCACGGTTCTACGGAGCGGGGCCGGGCCGGGTGGCCGCGGCTCCGCGGGGCTGGGCAGAGCGGGGCCGGGCAGAGTGGCAGGGGCTCCGCGGGAAGGGGTAGAGCGGGGCCGGGCCGAGCGGCCGCGGTTCTACGGAGCGGGGCCCGGTCGGGTGGCTGCGGTTCAACGGGACGGGGTCGGGCGGGGTGGCCGCGGCTCCGCGGGACGGGGCAGAGCGGGGCCGGGCGGCAGCGGCCACGGTTCAAGGGAGCGGGGCCGGGCGGGGTGGCCGCGGCTCCGCGGGGCGGGGCTAGGCGGCCGCAAGGCGGCCGAGGGGGGCGGAGCGGAACGGGGCGGGGCAGAGCGGCCGCGGTTCAAGGGAGCGGGGCCGGGCGGGGTGGACGCGGCTCCGCGGGACGGGGCAGAGCGGGGCCGGGCCGGGTGGCTGCGGCTCCGTGGGACGGGGCAGAGCGGGGCCGGGTGGCTGCGGCCACGGTTCAACGGAGCGGAGCCGGGCCGGGTGGCAGGGGCTCCGCGGGAAGGGGTAGAGCGGGGCCGGGCCGAGCGGCCGCGGTTCTACGGAGCGGGGCCCGGCCGGGTGGCTGCGGTTCAACGGGACGGGGTCGGGCGGGGTGGCCGCGGCTCCGCGGGGCGGGGCTAGGCGGCCGCAAGGCGGCCGAGGGGGGCGGAGCGGAAAGGGGCGGGGCAGAGCGGGGCCGGGCCGAGCGGCCGCGGTTCAATGGAGCGGGGCCGGGCCGGGTGGCCGCGGCTCCGCGGGACGGGGCAGAGCGGGGCCGGGCCGGGTGGCAACGGCTCCGCGGGACGGGGCAGAGCGGGGCCGGGCCGAGCGGCCGCGGTTCTACGGAGCGGGGCCCGGCCGGGTGGCTGCGGTTCAACGGGACGGGGTCGGGCGGGGTGGCCGCGGCTCCGCGGGGCGGGGCTAGGCGGCCGCAAGGCGGCCGAGGGGGGCGGAGCGGAAAGGGGCGGGGCAGAGCGGGGCCGGGCCGAGCGGCCGCGGTTCAATGGAGCGGGGCCGGGCCGGGTGGCCGCGGCTCCGCGGGACGGGGCAGAGCGGGGCCGGGCCGGGTGGCAACGGCTCCGCGGGACGGGGCAGAGCGGAGCCGGGCCGGGTGGCCCCGGCTAAGGCGGGACGGAACAGAGCAGGGCCGGGCCGGGTGGCCGCGGCTCCGCGGGACGGGGCAGAGCGGGGCCGGGCCGGGTGGCAACGGCTCCGCGGGACGGGGCAGAGCGGGGCCGGGCCGAGCGGCCGCGGTTCTACGGAGCGGGGCCCGGCCGGGTGGCTGCGGTTCAACGGGACGGGGTCGGGCGGGGTGGCCGCGGCTCCGCGGGACGGGGCAGAGCGGGGCCGGGCGGCTGCGGCCACGGTTCAAGGGAGCGGGGCCGGGCGGGGTGGCCGCGGCTCCGCGGGGCGGGGCTAGGCGGCCGCAAGGCGGCCGAGGGGGGCGGAGCGGAACGGGGCGGGGCAGAGCGGCCGCGGTTCAAGGGAGCGGGGCCGGGCGGGGTGGCCGCGGCTCCGCGGGACGGGGCAGAGCGGGGCCGGGCCGGGTGGCTGCGGCTCCGTGGGACGGGGCAGAGCGGGGCCGGGTGGCTGCGGCCACGGTTCAACGGAGCGGAGCCGGGCCGGGTGGCCCCGGCTAAGGCGGGACGGAACAGAGCAGGGCCGGGCCGGGTGGCCGCGGCTCCGCGGGACGGGGCAGAGCGGGGCCGGGCCGCGGCTCCGCGGAGCGGGGCAGAGCGGGGCCGGGCCGGGTGGCCGCGGCTCCGCGGGACGGGGCAGAGCGGGGCCGGGCCGAGCGGCCGCGGCTCTGCGGGGCGGGGCAGAGCGGGGCCGGGCAGAGTGGCAGGGGCTCCGCGGGACGGGCCAGAGCGGGGCCGGGCCGAGCGGCCGAGGCTCTGCGGGGCTGGGCAGAGGGGGGCAGGGTAGAGTGGCAGGGGCTCCGCGGGACGGGGCAGTGCGGGGCCGGGCGGGGTGGCCCGGATAAGGCGGGACGGAGCAGAGCGCGGCCGGGGTGGGTGGCCGCGGCCGCGCGGGGCCGGGCAGAGTGGCAGGGGCGCCGCGGGACCGGGCAGAGCGGGGCCGGGCCGGGTGGCCGAGGCGCCGCGGGGCGGGGCAGAGCGGGGCCGGGCCGGGTGGCCGCGGCTCCGAGTGACGGGGCAGAGCGGGGCCGGGCCGAGCGGCCACGGTTCTACGGAGCGGGGCCGGGCCGGGTGGCCGCGGCTCCGCGGGGCTGGGCAGAGCGGGGCCGGGCAGAGTGGCAGGGGCTCCGCGGGAAGGGGCAGAGCGGGGCCGGGCCGAGCGGCCGCGGTTCTACGGAGCGGGGCCCGGCCGGGTGGCTGCGGTTCAACGGGACGGGGTCGGGCGGGGTGGCCGCGGCTCCGCGGGGCGGGGCTAGGCGGCCGCAAGGCGGCCGAGGGGGGCGGAGCGGAAAGGGGCGGGGCAGAGCGGGGCCGGGCCGAGCGGCCGCGGTTCAATGGAGCGGGGCCGGGCCGGGTGGCCGCGGCTCCGCGGGACGGGGCAGAGCGGGGCCGGGCCGGGTGGCAACGGCTCCGCGGGACGGGGCAGAGCGGAGCCGGGCCGGGTGGCCCCGGCTAAGGCGGGACGGAACAGAGCAGGGCCGGGCCGGGTGGCCGCGGCTCCGCGGGACGGGGCAGAGCGGGGCCGGGCCGGGTGGCAACGGCTCCGCGGGACGGGGCAGAGCGGGGCCGGGCCGAGCGGCCACGATTCAACGGAGCGGAGCCGGGCAGGGTGGCCGCGGCACCGCGGGGCTGGGCAGAGCGGGGCCGGGCAGAGTGGCAGGGGCTCCGCGGGACGGGGTAGAGCGGGGCCGGGCCGAGCGTCCTCGGCTCCGCGGGACGGGGCAGAGCGGGGCCGGGCTTGGGTGGCCGCGGCACCGCGGGGCTGGGCAGAGCGGGGCCGGGCTTGGGTGGCCGCGGCTCCCCGGGACGGGGTAGAGCGGGGCCGGGCCGAGCGGCCGCGGCACCGCGGGACGGGGCAGAACGGGGCCGGGCCGAGCGGCAGCGGTTCTACGGAGCGGGGCCTGGCGGGGTGGCAGGGGCTCCGCGGGACGAGGTAGAACGGGGCCCGGCCGAGCGTCCGCGGCACCGCGGGACGGGGCAGAACGGGGCCGGGCGGGGTGGCCGCGGTTCTACGGAGCGGGGCCGGGCCGGGTGGCCGCGGCTCCGCGGGGCTGGGCAGAGCGGGGCCGGGCAGAGTTACAGAGGCTCCGCGGGACCGGGCAGAGCGGGGCCGGGCCGAGCGGCCGCGGCACCGCGGGACTGGGCCGAGCGGGGCCGGGCCGGGTGGCCGCGGTTCAACGGAGCGGAGCCGGGCAGGCTGGCCCCGGCTCCGCGGGGTTGGACAGAGCAGGGCCGGGCCGGGTGGCCGCGGCTCCGCGGGACGGGGCAGAGCGGGGCCGGGCCGCGGCTCCGCGGAGCGGGGCAGAGCGGGGCCGGGCCGGGTGGCCGCGGCTCCGCGGGACGGGGCAGAGCGGGGCCGGGCCGAGCGGCCGCGGCTCTGCGGGGCGGGGCAGAGCGGGGCCGGGCAGAGTGGCAGGGGCTCCGCGGGACGGGCCAGAGCGGGGCCGGGCCGAGCGGCCGCGGCTCTGCGGGGCTGGGCAGAGGGGGGCAGGGTAGAGTGGCAGGGGCTCCGCGGGACGGGGCAGTGCGGGGCCGGGCGGGGTGGCCCGGATAAGGCGGGACGGAGCAGAGCGCGGCCGGGGTGGGTGGCCGCGGCCGCGCGGGGCCGGGCAGAGTGGCAGGGGCGCCGCGGGACCGGGCAGAGCGGGGCCGGGCCGGGTGGCCGCGGCTCCGAGTGACGGGGCAGAGCGGGGCCGGGCCGGGTGGCCGCGGCTTCGCGGGGCTGGGCAGAGCGGGGCCGGGCAGAGTGGCAGGGGCTCCGCGGGAAGGGGTAGAGCGGGGCCGGGCCGAGCGGCCGCGGTTCTACGGAGCGGGGCCCGGCCGGGTGGCTGCAGTTCAACGGGACGGGGTCGGGCGGGGTGGCCGCGGCTCCGCGGGGCGGGGCTAGGCGGCCGCAAGGCGGCCGAGGGGGGCGGAGCGGAAAGGGGCGGGGCAGAGCGGGGCCGGGCCGAGCGGCCGCGGTTCAATGGAGCGGGGCCGGGCCGGGTGGCCGCGGCTCCGCGGGACGGGGCAGAGCGGAGCCGGGCCGGGTGGCCCCGGCTAAGGCGGGACGGAACAGAGCAGGGCCGGGCCGGGTGGCCGCGGCTCCGCGGGACGGGGCAGAGCGGGGCCGGGCCGGGTGGCAACGGCTCCGCGGGACGGGGCAGAGCGGGGCCGGGCCGAGCGGCCACGATTCAACGGAGCGGAGCCGGGCAGGGTGGCCGCGGCACCGCGGGGCTGGGCAGAGCGGGGCCGGGCAGAGTGGCAGGGGCTCCGCGGGACGGGCCAGAGCGGGGCCGGGCCGAGCGGCCGCGGCTCTGCGGGGCTGGGCAGAGGGGGGCAGGGTAGAGTGGCAGGGGCTCCGCGGGACGGGGCAGTGCGGGGCCGGGCGGGGTGGCCCGGATAAGGCGGGACGGAGCAGAGCGCGGCCGGGGTGGGTGGCCGCGGCCGCGCGGGGCCGGGCAGAGTGGCAGGGGCGCCGCGGGACCGGGCAGAGCGGGGCCGGGCCGGGTGGCCGCGGCTCCGAGTGACGGGGCAGAGCGGGGCCGGGCCGGGTGGCCGCGGCTTCGCGGGGCTGGGCAGAGCGGGGCCGGGCAGAGTGGCAGGGGCTCCGCGGGAAGGGGTAGAGCGGGGCCGGGCCGAGCGGCCGCGGTTCTACGGAGCGGGGCCCGGCCGGGTGGCTGCAGTTCAACGGGACGGGGTCGGGCGGGGTGGCCGCGGCTCCGCGGGGCGGGGCTAGGCGGCCGCAAGGCGGCCGAGGGGGGCGGAGCGGAAAGGGGCGGGGCAGAGCGGGGCCGGGCCGAGCGGCCGCGGTTCAATGGAGCGGGGCCGGGCCGGGTGGCCGCGGCTCCGCGGGACGGGGCAGAGCGGAGCCGGGCCGGGTGGCCCCGGCTAAGGCGGGACGGAACAGAGCAGGGCCGGGCCGGGTGGCCGCGGCTCCGCGGGACGGGGCAGAGCGGGGCCGGGCCGGGTGGCAACGGCTCCGCGGGACGGGGCAGAGCGGGGCCGGGCCGAGCGGCCACGATTCAACGGAGCGGAGCCGGGCAGGGTGGCCGCGGCACCGCGGGGCTGGGCAGAGCGGGGCCGGGCAGAGTGGCAGGGGCTCCGCGGGACGGGGTAGAGCGGGGCCGGGCCGAGCGTCCTCGGCTCCGCGGGACGGGGCAGAGCGGGGCCGGGCCGGGTGGCTGCGGCTCCGTGGGACGGGGCAGAGCGGGGCCGGGCAGAGTGGCAGGGGCTCCGCGGGACGGGGCAGAGCGGGGCCGGGTGGCTGCGGCCACGGTTCAACGGAGCGGAGCCGGGCCGGGTGGCCCCGGCTAAGGCGGGACGGAACAGAGCAGGGCCGGGCCGGGTGGCCGCGACTCCGCGGGACGGGGCAGAGCGGGGCCGGGCAGAGTGGCAGGGGCTCCGCGGGACGGGGCAGAGCGGGGGCGGGCGGGGTGGCCGCGGCACCGCGGGGCTGGGCAGAGCGGGGCCGGGCAGAGTGGCAGGGGCTCCGCGGGACGGGGCAGAGCGGGGGCGGGCGGGGTGGCCGCGGCTCCGCGGGACGGGGCAGAGCGGGGCCGGGCTTGGGTGGCCGCGGCTCCCCGGGACGGGGTAGAGCGGGGCCGGGCCGAGCGGCCGCGGCACCGCGGGACGGGGCAGAACGGGGCCGGGCCGAGCGGCAGCGGTTCTACGGAGCGGGGCCTGGCGGGGTGGCAGGGGCTCCGCGGGACGAGGTAGAACGGGGCCCGGCCGAGCGTCCGCGGCACCGCGGGACGGGGCAGAACGGGGCCGGGCGGGGTGGCCGCGGTTCTACGGAGCGGGGCCGGGCCGGGTGGCCGCGGCTCCGCGGGGCTGGGCAGAGCGGGGCCGGGCAGAGCGGGGCCGGGCCGAGCGGCCGCGGCACCGCGGGACTGGGCCGAGCGGGGCCGGGCCGGGTGGCCGCGGTTCAACGGAGCGGAGCCGGGCAGGCTGGCCCCGGCTCCGCGGGTTGGACAGAGCAGGGCCGGGCCGGGTGGCCGCGGCTCCGCGGGACGGGGCAGAGCGGGGCCGGGCCGGGTGGCCGCGGTTCAACGGAGCGGAGCCGGGCAGGCTGGCCCCGGCTCCGCGGGGTTGGACAGAGCGGGGCCGAGCGGGCTGGATGCGTCTCCGCGGAGCGGGGCAGAGCGGGTCCGGGCCGTGTGGCCGCGGCTCCGTGGGGCGGGGTAGAGCGGGGCCGAGCTTGGGTGGCCGCGGCACCGCGGGGCTGGGCAGAGCGGGGCCTGGCAGAGTGGCAGGGGCTCCGCGGGACGGGGTAGAGCGGGGCCCGGCCGAGCGTCCGCGGCACCGCGGGACGGGGCAGAGCGGGGCCGGGTTGCCGCGGCTGCGCGGGACGGGGCAGAGCGGAGCCGGGCGGGGTGGCCGCGGTTCTACGGGGCGGGGCCGGGCGGGGTGGCCCCGGCTAATGCGGGACGGAGCAGAGCAGGGCCGGGCCGGGTGGCCGCGGCTCCCCGGGACGGGGCAGAGCGGGGCCGGGCCGGGCCGGGCGGCCGCGGCACCGCGGGACGGGGCAGAGCGGGGCCGGGCAGAGTGGCAGGGGCTCCGCGGGACGGGGCAGAGCGGGGGCGGGCGGGGTGGCCGCGGCACCGCGGGGCTGGGCAGAGCGGGGCCGGGCAGAGTGGCAGGGGCTCCGCGGGACGGGGCAGAGCGGGGGCGGGCGGGGTGGCCGCGGCTCCGCGGGACGGGGCAGAGCGGGGCCGGGCGGCTGCGGCCACGGTTCAAGGGAGCGGGGCCGGGCGGGGTGGCCGCGGCTCCGCGGGGCGGGGCTAGGCGGCCGCAAGGCGGCCGAGGGGGGCGGAGCGGAACGGGGCGGGGCAGAGCGGCCGCGGTTCAAGGGAGCGGGGCCGGGCGGGGTGGCCGCGGCTCCGCGGGACGGGGCAGAGCGGGGCCGGGCCGGGTGGCTGCGGCTCCGTGGGACGGGGCAGAGCGGGGCCGGGTGGCTGCGGCCACGGTTCAACGGAGCGGAGCCGGGCCGGGTGGCCCCGGCTAAGGCGGGACGGAACAGAGCAGGGCCGGGCCGGGTGGCCGCGGCTCCGCGGGACGGGGCAGAGCGGGGCCGGGCCGAGCGGCCGCGGCTCTGCGGGGCGGGGCAGAGCGGGGCCGGGCAGAGTGGCAGGGGCTCCGCGGGACGGGCCAGAGCGGGGCCGGGCCGAGCGGCCGCGGCTCTGCGGGGCTGGGCAGAGGGGGGCAGGGTAGAGTGGCAGGGGCTCCGCGGGACGGGGCAGTGCGGGGCCGGGCGGGGTGGCCCGGATAAGGCGGGACGGAGCAGAGCGCGGCCGGGGTGGGTGGCCGCGGCCGCGCGGGGCCGGGCAGAGTGGCAGGGGCGCCGCAGGACCGGGCAGAGCGGGGCCGGGCCGGGTGGCCGCGGCTCCGAGTGACGGGGCAGAGCGGGGCCGGGCCGGGTGGCCGCGGCTCCGCGGGGCTGGGCAGAGCGGGGCCGGGCAGAGTGGCAGGGGCTCCGCGGGAAGGGGTAGAGCGGGGCCGGGCCGAGCGGCCGCGGTTCTACGGAGCGGGGCCCGGTCGGGTGGCTGCAGTTCAACGGGACGGGGTCGGGCGGGGTGGCCGCGGCTCCGCGGGGCGGGGCTAGGCGGCCGCAAGGCGGCCGAGGGGGGCGGAGCGGAAAGGGGCGGGGCAGAGCGGGGCCGGGCCGAGCGGCCGCGGTTCAATGGAGCGGGGCCGGGCCGGGTGGCCGCGGCTCCGCGGGACGGGGCAGAGCGGGGCCGGGCCGGGTGGCCCCGGCTAAGGCGGGACGGAACAGAGCAGGGCCGGGCCGGGTGGCCGCGGCTCCGCGGGACGGGGCAGAGCGGGGCCGGGCCGGGTGGCAACGGCTCCGCGGGACGGGGCAGAGCGGGGCCGGGCCGAGCGGCCACGATTCAACGGAGCGGAGCCGGGCAGGGTGGCCGCGGCACCGCGGGGCTGGGCAGAGCGGGGCCGGGCAGAGTGGCAGGGGCTCCGCGGGACGGGGTAGAGCGGGGCCGGGCCGAGCGTCCTCGGCTCCGCGGGACGGGGCAGAGCGGGGCCGGGCCGGGTGGCTGCGGCTCCGTGGGACGGGGCAGAGCGGGGCCGGGCAGAGTGGCAGGGGCTCCGCGGGACGGGGCAGAGCGGGGGCGGGCGGGGTGGCCGCGGCACCGCGGGGCTGGGCAGAGCGGGGCCGGGCAGAGTGGCAGGGGCTCCGCGGGACGGGGCAGAGCGGGGGCGGGCGGGGTGGCCGCGGCTCCGCGGGACGGGGCAGAGCGGGGCCGGGCGGCTGCGGCCACGGTTCAAGGGAGCGGGGCCGGGCGGGGTGGCCGCGGCTCCGCGGGGCGGGGGTAGGCGGCCGCAAGGCGGCCGAGGGGGGCGGAGCGGAACGGGGCGGGGCAGAGCGGCCGCGGTTCAAGGGAGCGGGGCCGGGCGGGGTGGCCGCGGCTCCGCGGGACGGGGCAGAGCGGGGCCGGGCCGGGTGGCTGCGGCTCCGTGGGACGGGGCAGAGCGGGGCCGGGTGGCTGCGGCCACGGTTCAACGGAGCGGAGCCGGGCCGGGTGGCCCCGGCTAAGGCGGGACGGAACAGAGCAGGGCCGGGCCGGGTGGCCGCGGCTCCGCGGGACGGGGCAGAGCGGGGCCGGGCCGCGGCTCCGCGGAGCGGGGCAGAGCGGGGCCGGGCCGGGTGGCCGCGGCTCCGCGGGACGGGGCAGAGCGGGGCCGGGCCGAGCGGCCGCGGCTCTGCGGGGCGGGGCAGAGCGGGGCCGGGCAGAGTGGCAGGGGCTCCGCGGGACGGGCCAGAGCGGGGCCGGGCGGGGTGGCCCGGATAAGGCGGGACGGAGCAGAGCGCGGCCGGGGTGGGTGGCCGCGGCCGCGCGGGGCCGGGCAGAGTGGCAGGGGCGCCGCGGGACCGGGCAGAGCGGGGCCGGGCCGGGTGGCCGCGGCTCCGAGTGACGGGGCAGAGCGGGGCCGGGCCGGGTGGCCGCGGCTCCGCGGGGCTGGGCAGAGCGGGGCCGGGCAGAGTGGCAGGGGCTCCGCGGGAAGGGGTAGAGCGGGGCCGGGCCGAGCGGCCGCGGTTCTACGGAGCGGGGCCCGGCCGGGTGGCTGCAGTTCAACGGGACGGGGTCGGGCGGGGTGGCCGCGGCTCCGCGGGGCGGGGCTAGGCGGCCGCAAGGCGGCCGAGGGGGGCGGAGCGGAAAGGGGCGGGGCAGAGCGGGGCCGGGCCGAGCGGCCGCGGTTCAATGGAGCGGGGCCGGGCCGGGTGGCCGCGGCTCCGCGGGACGGGGCAGAGCGGGGCCGGGCCGGGTGGCCCCGGCTAAGGCGGGACGGAACAGAGCAGGGCCGGGCCGGGTGGCCGCGGCTCCGCGGGACGGGGCAGAGCGGGGCCGGGCCGGGTGGCAACGGCTCCGCGGGACGGGGCAGAGCGGGGCCGGGCCGAGCGGCCACGATTCAACGGAGCGGAGCCGGGCAGGGTGGCCGCGGCACCGCGGGGCTGGGCAGAGCGGGGCCGGGCAGAGTGGCAGGGGCTCCGCGGGACGGGATAGAGCGGGGCCGGGCCGAGCGTCCTCGGCTCCGCGGGACGGGGCAGAGCGGGGCCGGGCCGGGTGGCTGCGGCTCCGTGGGACGGGGCAGAGCGGGGCCGGGCAGAGTGGCAGGGGCTCCGCGGGACGGGGCAGAGCGGGGGCGGGCGGGGTGGCCGCGGCTCCGCGGGACGGGGCAGAGCGGGGCCGGGCGGCTGCGGCCACGGTTCAAGGGAGCGGGGCCGGGCGGGGTGGCCGCGGCTCCGCGGGGCGGGGCTAGGCGGCCGCAAGGCGGCCGAGGGGGGCGGAGCGGAACGGGGCGGGGCAGAGCGGCCGCGGTTCAAGGGAGCGGGGCCGGGCCGGGTGGCTGCGGCTCCGTGGGACGGGGCAGAGCGGGGCCGGGTGGCTGCGGCCACGGTTCAACGGAGCGGAGCCGGGCCGGGTGGCCCCGGCTAAGGCGGGACGGAACAGAGCAGGGCCGGGCCGGGTGGCCGCGGCTCCGCGGGACGGGGCAGAGCGGGGCCGGGCCGCGGCTCCGCGGAGCGGGGCAGAGCGGGGCCGGGCCGGGTGGCCGCGGCTCCGCGGGACGGGGCAGAGCGGGGCCGGGCCGAGCGGCCGCGGCTCTGCGGGGCGGGGCAGAGCGGGGCCGGGCAGAGTGGCAGGGGCTCCGCGGGACGGGCCAGAGCGGGGCCGGGCCGAGCGGCCGCGGCTCTGCGGGGCTGGGCAGAGGGGGGCAGGGTAGAGTGGCAGGGGCTCCGCGGGACGGGGCAGTGCGGGGCCGGGCGGGGTGGCCCGGATAAGGCGGGACGGAGCAGAGCGCGGCCGGGGTGGGTGGCCGCGGCCGCGCGGGGCCGGGCAGAGTGGCAGGGGCGCCGCGGGACCGGGCAGAGCGGGGCCGGGCCGGGTGGCCGCGGCTCCGAGTGACGGGGCAGAGCGGGGCCGGGCCGGGTGGCCGCGGCTCCGCGGGGCTGGGCAGAGCGGGGCCGGGCAGAGTGGCAGGGGCTCCGCGGGAAGGGGTAGAGCGGGGCCGGGCCGAGCGGCCGCGGTTCTACGGAGCGGGGCCCGGCCGGGTGGCTGCAGTTCAACGGGACGGGGTCGGGCGGGGTGGCCGCGGCTCCGCGGGGCGGGGCTAGGCGGCCGCAAGGCGGCCGAGGGGGGCGGAGCGGAAAGGGGCGGGGCAGAGCGGGGCCGGGCCGAGCGGCCGCGGTTCAATGGAGCGGGGCCGGGCCGGGTGGCCGCGGCTCCGCGGGACGGGGCAGAGCGGGGCCGGGCCGGGTGGCAACGGCTCCGCGGGACGGGGCAGAGCGGGGCCGGGCCGAGCGGCCACGATTCAACGGAGCGGAGCCGGGCAGGGTGGCCGCGGCACCGCGGGGCTGGGCAGAGCGGGGCCGGGCAGAGTGGCAGGGGCTCCGCGGGACGGGGTAGAGCGGGGCCGGGCCGAGCGTCCTCGGCTCCGCGGGACGGGGCAGAGCGGGGCCGGGCCGGGTGGCTGCGGCTCCGTGGGACGGGGCAGAGCGGGGCCGGGTGGCTGCGGCCACGGTTCAGCGGAGCGGAGCCGGGCCGGGTGGCCCCGGCTAAGGCGGGACGGAGCAGAGCAGGGCCGGGCCGGGTGGCCGCGGCTCCCCGGGACGGGGTAGAGCGCGGCCGGGCAGAGTGGCAGGGGCTCCGCGGGACGGGGCAGAGCGGGGGCGGGCGGGGTGGCCGCGGCACCGCGGGGCTGGGCAGAGCGGGGCCGGGCAGAGTGGCAATGGCTCCGCGGGACGGGGCAGAGCGGGGGCGGGCGGGGTGGCCGCGGCTCCGCGGGACGGGGCAGAGCGGGGCCGGGCTTGGGTGGCCGCGGCACCGCGGGGCTGGGCAGAGCGGGGCCGGGCTTGGGTGGCCGCGGCTCCCCGGGACGGGGTAGAGCGGGGCCGGGCCGAGCGGCCGCGGCACCGCGGGACGGGGCAGAACGGGGCCGGGCCGAGCGGCAGCGGTTCTACGGAGCGGGGCCTGGCGGGGTGGCAGGGGCTCCGCGGGACGAGGTAGAACGGGGCCCGGCCGAGCGTCCGCGGCACCGCGGGACGGGGCAGAACGGGGCCGGGCGGGGTGGCCGCGGTTCTACGGAGCGGGGCCGGGCCGGGTGGCCGCGGCTCCGCGGGGCTGGGCAGAGCGGGGCCGGGCAGAGTTACAGAGGCTCCGCGGGACCGGGCAGAGCGGGGCCGGGCCGAGCGGCCGCGGCACCGCGGGACTGGGCCGAGCGGGGCCGGGCCGGGTGGCCGCGGTTCAACGGAGCGGAGCCGGGCAGGCTGGCCCCGGCTCCGCGGGGTTGGACAGAGCAGGGCCGGGCCGGGTGGCCGCGGCTCCGCGGGACGGGGCAGAGCGGGGCCGGGCCGGGTGGCCGCGGTTCAACGGAGCGGAGCCGGGCAGGCTGGCCCCGGCTCCGCGGGGTTGGACAGAGCGGGGCCGAGCGGGCTGGATGCGTCTCCGCGGAGCGGGGCAGAGCGGGTCCGGGCCGTGTGGCCGCGGCTCCGTGGGGCGGGGTAGAGCGGGGCCGAGCTTGGGTGGCCGCGGCACCGCGGGGCTGGGCAGAGCGGGGCCTGGCAGAGTGGCAGGGGCTCCGCGGGACGGGGTAGAGCGGGGCCCGGCCGAGCGTCCGCGGCACCGCGGGACGGGGCAGAGCGGGGCCGGGCGGGGTGGCCGCGGTTCTACGGAGCGGGGCCGGGCCGGGTGGCCGCGGTTCAACGGGGCGGGGCCGGGCGGGGTGGCCGCGGCTCCGCGGGACGGGGCAGAGCGGGGCCGGGCTTGGGTGGCCGCGGCACCGCGGGGCTGGGCAGAGCGGGGCCGGGCTTGGGTGGCCGCGGCTCCCCGGGACGGGGTAGAGCGGGGCCGGGCCGAGCGGCCGCGGCACCGCGGGACGGGGCAGAACGGGGCCGGGCCGAGCGGCAGCGGTTCTACGGAGCGGGGCCTGGCGGGGTGGCAGGGGCTCCGCGGGACGAGGTAGAACGGGGCCCGGCCGAGCGTCCGCGGCACCGCGGGACGGGGCAGAACGGGGCCGGGCGGGGTGGCCGCGGTTCTACGGAGCGGGGCCGGGCCGGGTGGCCGCGGCTCCGCGGGGCTGGGCAGAGCGGGGCCGGGCAGAGTTACAGAGGCTCCGCGGGACCGGGCAGAGCGGGGCCGGGCCGAGCGGCCGCGGCACCGCGGGACTGGGCCGAGCGGGGCCGGGCCGGGTGGCCGCGGTTCAACGGAGCGGAGCCGGGCAGGCTGGCCCCGGCTCCGCGGGACGGGGCAGAGCGGGGCCGGGCCGGGTGGCCGCGGTTCAACGGAGCGGAGCCGGGCAGGCTGGCCCCGGCTCCGCGGGGTTGGACAGAGCGGGGCCGAGCGGGCTGGATGCGTCTCCGCGGAGCGGGGCAGAGCGGGTCCGGGCCGTGTGGCCGCGGCTCCGTGGGGCGGGGTAGAGCGGGGCCGAGCTTGGGTGGCCGCGGCACCGCGGGGCTGGGCAGAGCGGGGCCTGGCAGAGTGGCAGGGGCTCCGCGGGACGGGGTAGAGCGGGGCCCGGCCGAGCGTCCGCGGCACCGCGGGACGGGGCAGAGCGGGGCCGGGCGGGGTGGCCGCGGTTCTACGGAGCGGGGCCGGGCCGGGTGGCCGCGGTTCAACGGGGCGGGGCCGGGCGGGGTGGCCGCGGCTCCGCGGGACGGGGCAGAGCGGGGCCGGGCCGAGCGGCAGCGGTTCAACGGAGCGGAGCCGGGCAGGCTGGCCCCGGCTCCGCGGGGTTGGACAGAGCGGGGCCGAGCGGGGTGGATGCGTCTCCGCGGAGCGGGGCAGAGCGGGGCCGGGTGGCTGCGGCCACGGTTCAACGGAGCGGAGCCGGGCCGGGTGGCCCCGGCTAATGCGGGACGGAGCAGAGCAGGGCCGGGCCGGGTGGCCGCGGCTCCCCGGGACGGGGCAGAGCGGGGCCGGGCCGGGCGGCCGCGGCACCGCGGGACGGGGCAGAGCGGGGCCGGGCAGAGTGGCAGGGGCTCCGCGGGACGGGGCAGAGCGGGGGCGGGCGGGGTGGCCGCGGCACCGCGGGGCTGGGCAGAGCGGGGCCGGGCAGAGTGGCAGGGGCTCCGCTCGACGGGGTAGAGCGGGGCCGGGCCGAGCGTCCTCGGCACCGCGGGACGGGGCAGAGCGGGGCCGGGCCGGGTGGCTGCGGCTCCGTGGGACGGGGCAGAGCGGGGCCGGGTGGCTGCGGCCACGGTTCAACGGAGCGGAGCCGGGCCGGGTGGCCCCGGCTAAGGCGGGACGGAGCAGAGCAGGGCCGGGCCGGGTGGCCGCGGCTCCCCGGGACGGGGCAGAGGGGGGCCGCGGGGCGGGGCCAGGCGGCCGCAAGGCAGCCCGAGCGGGTCGGAGCGGAACGGGGCGGGGCCGGGCGGCCGCGGCTCCGAGGAGCAGGGAAGAGAGCGGCTATGCGGAGCAGGGCGGGGCCGGCCCGCCGCACCGGAACGGGAAGCGGTGGCCGCCCGACGGGAACCCGCCCGCCTCTCCCGTGTCCCTTCGGGCGTACCCACATCCCCATCAGTGACACTGGCAAGCCCGCATCCCCACGCACCGATCTTCACGCCCCCTCAACGCCACTTTTTCTGCCCTCCCCTCAGTTACAGGCAGGGTACCCTGTGCCTCTGAAGAGACGCGCACGGATCCTCAGCTATACCAGAGGCATCTGCGTGCCCCAAACTACCTCTGCTTTCCCTCAGCAACACGCAGCACCCACACCACTCTTCAGTGACCCTCATGCCCCCTCAGCAACATACCCGCCTGAACCTCCACTGCTGTGTGAGGGGAGCGGGGCACAGCCGCCGCCTGAACTCCCTCCCGCGCTTTGTGAGGGGAGCGGGGCACGGCCGCCGCCTGAACTCCCTCCCGCGCTTTGTGAGGGGAGCGGGGCATGGCCGCCGCCTGAACTCCCTCCCCCGCTTTGTGAGGGGAGCGGGGCACGGCCGCCGCCTGAACTCCCTCCCGCGCTTTGTGAGGGCCCCACCCCGCCCACATGGCGGATACCTCGCGAGCGGGCAGGGACGCTCATGTCCCCTCAGTGGCACACGGGCAGTTGGCCACTCAGTGACCTCTTATTCCCTCAGTGCCCCTCGGGTTTTATCACGAAATTTTCTCTGCCCATCCTCCCCAAATCACCTCAGACTTTTCCACAAAAACACCCCGAGAGAGCCCCTCACATTTTTCCGCCCAAAATATCTGCTTCATGTACCTCAACCATTACCGAGGCTTTTGCTCCTAAATAGCTCAATTTTACCCCAAAATGTTCATGCCTTGCCCCACAGCTGAGGCCAGGGTATTCCAGCAATCCTCCCCCATCACGTTTTTAGTGTCCCCTCCGACGTACCTGACTTTTCTCCTCACGAACTGTCCA
>NW_026612702.1:0-77551 GCF_029582105.1 Oenanthe melanoleuca
CTTTTAGAAATATGAATTTAGTTACTGGATTTTTGTTTTATACTGTAATCATATTTCTAATTACAACAGACTGAGCTTTATCTCCTAGAGCTTTTAAAATACTTTATTGGGACTTTTTTTTTCTTTGGAGTGTGGGGGTGGAAGCATCTACTGAAAATTTGTGATTCCTATGAAACATCCAGTGTAATAAGAGACTTACTATATTTGGAAGAATTTCCCTGAGATCTGGGTAAATTTCTGCTGCAGATACAACATGCTCTCACTTCTAGCTGTCCCATATACTACTGCTATCTTAGCTTGGAATATTGCTCATCTGAAGTACTGATAAAATAGATTAAGCACTAAAGAGTGTGAAAAGTCTTTACATTCACAGAGGTTTCAGTGGGAAGGTGGAAGCAGAGGAGGAGTAAGTGCAGTGATGTAACTTTGGCAAAGTTGGAAGATGTAAGTGTGTGGAGGATCGATGCTGTAGCTTTAATGGAAGCCATGGAAAAGTTTTGTTGACAGTTAAGTCCATGCCTTTGGAGTTTGGGCAGGTTAAGTGCAATACCAAAAGGAGCAGGCTGTAATGGTTATAGAGTTGTTAAAGAAATAGATTTTGTAGTATGTTGTTTGTGTAATATAACTGGAAACTCAAAGTATAGGAAATTAACAATCTGCCCCTTGTAGGTTATCAGTTAATGAAACTTGGTGTTCTTGGGATCCAAAGAAGGGTTAGGCTATAAGGTGACAAATTCTACTCTAGCTGGATACTGGTCTAAGTAGTGACTCTGAACAGAGGATAGATAGATAAGCTGGGAGAGTGCTCTGCTCAAGAGACCTACAGGAGAGTGCAGCAGGTCTTCAAAGTGCCAGTGGAGCTTAAAAAATACCAATAACTTTTTGTTCTTGATTTTTTCTGGGTAGGTTTTAGTTATGGAAACACCTGTTCTTCCTCAAGATCTGTCATTTTGCCAGAAATCAGCAGGAGACTCATCACTGCTTAATGTCCGTAGAATGCAAATCCCAAGGAAAAGAGATACTATCTTGGAAGATGTGTATGAATGTGATGAAGAGATGGAGGAACAGTGCAATATGTCAAAAGAAGAAGCAGTGCAAGAACATAACGTTGTTATGTCAAAAGAAAAATACATGGTATGTGCCAGGGCTGCTACTTTACGAATTAGTATAGCATGGGGCCTTGAAACAATGTATTCTTCTGGTTTCCTCCATCTTGCTTTTTTTTTTTTTTTTTTTTTTTTTTTTTTGGCATCCTATGGTCAATATACAGAAGACTTTACTTGTTTTTGAGCAACACAAGATTGTTCCTTTGTTTTTTATGCACAAGAAAACTCTGGACACTGTTCTTTAAGAAACAGCAGTTTTAGTCATTTCTGGAGAAGAGAAGGAGTAGGAGAACAGAGGACTAGGAGACCATTTCCTGGAGGTTTCATTAATACCCGAAAAGGGACATATGGAAAATAAAAGGCCAAATTCTGTGGCTCTTAAGCCTGTCATTAAAGATAACATTAGGAATTTTGTTATAAACTTTGTGCTCTTTGGAAATAGCCACTCTGTGCAAACCTAAATTGCTCTGTTAGTACCAAAGAGGTAGTGCAATCTACTCATAAATCCTTCTGTTTATGAATAAGCTAATAAAAGACCTAGAAAAACTTTTTGCAGCTGCAGAGTAAAGTGTCGTAGTGTTTGAGAAATGGGAAAAAAATCTCACTTGTGGGAAAGTATTTCTTTGTGAAAAGCATAATACTAATTGTAATTCTAGATGCTGGTGAATCTGGTAGAAGAGCTGAGGAACGAACTTATTACTGAAAAGCAAAATAATCTACTGCTGGAAATGAAAATTCGTGAAGAAGTGGTTCAAGAATACATGCATTATTTTCTTCAGCAGGAAGTGGATTTCAAGTAAGCTGGCTTTAAGTAGTTTTAAAGTTACTTGTTAGGAAAGTGAGAGTAAATTTACTTATTTCTCAAATCTCTCGTGGTTGTAAGAGACCACAATCTTCTGTGGGATCTGATCTTCTACTGCATCAGTTAATATGTTGGTTTCTGTTTGGATTATGAGTGCAGGAAAAATGCTCTTTAGAAAACTTTGGTTTTCATGTGGGATGGGTAGGAGTGTGTGTTTAATTTGCAAGCAATGTTTTTTTCTTGTAGAAGTCTTTCTAAGGGAAGAGTTGCTTTGGTAAGTTGTAGAAAGAGTGACATGTACAAATTCTTCGGTTCATTTCTGTTTTAGTGATACTCCAAACATACTGTCTCAAGCAGCTTAGAAAAAATATTTTTGGTTAAGTGCTTTCCATAATGTGTACTTGTATCCCTCTTATTCTTCTGGCATGTGTGAAATATACTTCTGGTTTAGGGAAGGAGCATTGTTTAGTGTATTGTTTTGTTGTGCCAAAATAAAGAAGCAAGAATCTTTGTTTATAGGCAACTGTGCTAATAACTTTTTAGCCTCTGTCATGGCTAGCTTTTAGCTGACTTGATTTTTTTCTACTCTAGAGAGTGCCTTGCTCAAGAACGAGCACATCTTGAAGAAAATTCTGAAGAACATCTGGAAATCTTCAAGAAGCATGCAAGTAGTTCCACTGAAAATGCAGATGAAAGAAGTGAATCACAAGATGGGCCTTGCAGTGATCAAGCTGCATCTCTGGTATTTTTATGTCTGCCCTAAATATCCCTTTTAGTAACTAACTGTTGTGATTGGTATAGTGATATCATTACTAAATTGAACAAAGGTGTCTGTAGTGAAACTCCATGTGTCAGCTTGAAAATAACATTGAAGTACAATAAAATTAAATGAAACTTGAGGATTAAGTCAATTTTCAGCTTAAACAATGATCCTGTATTTCTGTACAGATGGCTGCTTCACAATCTGTTACAAAAGAATACCCCTCAAGAAGGCAAGATTCTCGAAATAAAAAGTCAGCTAAGAAGAAACAAGGGAGACTACAGAAAATTGGTGATTTTTTCCAAAGTTCCAGTACTGTTATTTACTCTAAAGTTTTGTACACTCTAAATAAGGCTTATTTCCTGTTCTCTGGCCGTTTTAGAATGGCAGAGAAGAAAAGATTATATTGGTTGTGAGGACCACATTATTCTAAAACTTAGGTTAAGTGTGAAATATAAACCAGGTGGAATGAAAGATGAAGTGTGAAATATATGCATATTTATCGTAAAAGCAATAATAACTGTTAAACCCAAAATGTTGTTACTCTGTACGTACTTACATCTGAAGGCAGTATTAGAAACTTGTCATGCTGCTCTAAAAAATTCAAGGGTTGAATCCAAACTCCAAATCTTACCTTGTTCACAGCAATCCCTTGTTGCTGTGGAAACTTGGTTAACGTTTTTTGATGTACATTAATTCTATGGAATGTGAAAGCCGGTGACTAATGAAAATACTTGGAAGGCTTCATTAAACTGAATATAGAGCAATTAATGGATTTTGTTAAGTTTAGGTATAGCCTTGGGGAAGATTAATTACTTGGACTTTCCATTGAAGGATATGTTTTTTATTCTTTCCTACAGTAAGAGTGATCTCTGGGTTACTGTGACTGTGCTTTTAAAAAAAATTAAAATTAGCACAGGATTCACCAGTATTTAATTCTGAAAGACATTATTTGTTTAAAACAAAGTTGGTCATTTTGGTGGACAGTTAAAATAAACTCCTGTACCAACTTGAAAGCTTGTCCTGCTACAGAGTACATTTTAAATTATCTGACATAATACAGTTTAGATAATAACTGTGTGAAATGTTTTAACATTTCTATGTTTGTCATATTGGTTCCAGGAGGACAGTACTTATTATTATCAATGGAAGCCAAAGTCAGACCACTTAAAAGTTGAATACTTAATTTGAGCAGATGAGTTCTGCTTTGTAACCTTCATTACCATGTCCTGTATGGTTTCACTCTTTGGATAATAGTATTGCTTGTTTCTTATTTTAAAATTTTTTTCTAGTGCACATACTCTTTTCTTTATAGAGCTAGTACTAGTTTCATAAAACTATAAAAAGGTATAGAAAAAATTGACTGTACACTGTGCTTCTGTCAGCACAAAAGTTAAGCCTGTTGTTCAACTTAGTAGTCTTTAGGTGAGATTTCGGTGAGATCTGAATCCTAATTGATTTTTAATGTGCTATTTAAGTAGCACATCATTTAATTTAAATAGTATAAAAGCACATTAATTTAAATATTTAATGTGTCCTTTAAGCTTTTGCACCTGAAGATATAGAAAACTGCTTCCAGCTACAGGAAACTGGTAATCAAATACCACTTCTGAATTGTTCTATTTGGACTTTGGTCTACACTAGTTTAATTTTTAAACTGTTTTAATAAAGCCTACTTTGATCTTTAATTTTGAGGCTCACAAAACTATCACATGTATTTATAATAAAATTTGTCTTCTAGCCAAGAAGCTTATTGAGACAATAAGCTCTCCCAAGTCTACAGAACCAGAAAATGTCAAAGAGAATGAAAATGTTCTCAGGCCAAAGCGAGCTAAAAGAAGGCTGCGTACAACTGACATTTCTTGCCCTCTGGATAGCCCTGGTTCTTCAGTAAGTGATGAAGATTCCCTTCTTCTCCACACTAATGTTTTGCTGTAATCCTAAAATTAACTATTAGGGGAAAAAAGACAAATCTGAAGGTCTAATTGAGTTGCAGAAGAGGTTTGAAAATACCGACTTATATATTTATTCTACTTAACCATTCCTCTTGGTCTTTTCTTTCTACTGTTTTCTTTGGACATACCTTCACATCTGGGTTCACAGATACCTTAGTTGTGGTGTCTGCAGCTTTTTCTCGGCTACAGCAGT
The DNA here is from genome assembly GCF_029582105.1 of Oenanthe melanoleuca. NCBI lineage: Eukaryota > Metazoa > Chordata > Aves > Passeriformes > Muscicapidae > Oenanthe > Oenanthe melanoleuca. The sequence goes on from NW_026612702.1 coordinate 4,817, forward strand.
GAAGTCCTAATTTGTTTTTCCAGTAGTTGCACTTCAATTAAGTTTAGCATAAAGGGAGAAATAGAAATAGAGACCAGTAAGGCAACTACAGATTTGGAATTGCATGACTGAAACACAGTAAAGGTCTGCACATACAATTAACTTTACAGGTGAGCACAAAAGGTATTTTTCGATTCCATTTATGCCCAGGTGATATTTGGGCATAATAGCATGTGGATACATCCATGCTTTTCAAAGCACAGTCTATTAGCCTTCTGGATGTGTTTTACTTCTCTTTCTAAACCAGTCTAAGAGTCTTGCAGGCCAGGTTTTCATGTATTGTTTCAGAAATCCAGCTTTATGGTTTAGGCAGTAACTGTAGTGCTGAGCATTCTTCTGCTCTGTTGGAAGTACATCTCTTTGTTCTGTTCATCCTTTCTTCCCTCTGCTATGATAAGCATTTGCCCATACTAAAGTAGCCTATTGAATTTCCTGTAAATTGTATGAATGGATGCAGCAGAACCCAAAATGCTGTCCATAGGAGGAAGAAGAAAATGACAGAAGTGCTGAGCAAAAAAATGAGCTATGAAGCTTGGAAGTGAAAGAAAGGGTGAATGACTGAATCCTGTGGAAGTCAGAGAAAGCTAGAGAAATCTAAGCTTAAATGTTTTCTGAACTCTTCCTGTATCACAAAATGGATATTAGAGACTAGAAGTGAGAGCTGCATTCAGATGATATTTTTCTTTGGACTTTGATATTTGTTCCAGCAAAAATGGGATTTTGTATATTTATGGAACGTGTTGCTTATTATGATGCACTAAGATTGTCTGTCTATCCTGGATACCCCTGACAAAAAAGAGTTATAGAATCATAGAATTATTAAGGAAAAGTCTCCAAGGCCGTTGAGCCAACTGTTAACCCAACACCACTGAGTTAACTCTACAAAACCATATTCCCAAAGGCCACATCCACACATTTTTTGAACACTTCCAGGGATGGTGTTTTCACCACTTCCCTGGCTAATCTGTCCCACTGACTGACCACCCTCTCAGTGAATGACTACATTTCACCAGAGTGATTCAAGTAAACTCTGGAAACAGATTCTGGGAAAAACTATTCTGTTGAGCACACAGGTCTGTAAAGTGAATGTCATTTGTTTCTGAAGAAATGCTGAATAATTGTCTTTTAATCCATCTTTTTCAGATCTCTGTAGAACCAAAAAAGAAAGAAAGTGATCATACAATCAAGTATTTTTTGCGACCAAGGCTGCCAAAATAAACTTGCAAAACTTGTGTTCATATTACCGAGCTCGGAGATATTACCCTTCTATTTTTCCGGCTGCTTTTATATAGGAAGCAATAAATGCTTAAATTGTGTTTTAAAATCTGTATATAATTTTATACGATTATTCTGTTTCCAATAAAATTGAGAAGTTCAAAAAACCTTGTGTGTGAAACTTTTTGTTTAGTAGGAGCAGTGCCTTTGGAAGCGTTCATAGCTTACTTATTGTTCAGTAAGAGCTATGCCTGCATGGAATGGTTTAAATTTCTTTTTTTCAGACAGCCTATCTACCTTGACTTTGAGTGAAAAGAAATGACTGCACATTGATACTTGTATATCCTTAAATGCTTCTAAGATATTCGAAAAATCGCTTGCCTCAACCTCAGCTCTTTTTTGCTGAATGCTTTTTTTTATTGTTGTTTCATCATCCTTATGGCACTCCAGTTACAAAGTAAAGGCTTCTAGAAGAGAAATATGAGGATGCTACTTCATAGAGCCTTTAAATCAAGGAGGAAGAGTGGCACCATTTGATCAGAGAGCTGATGAAGAGCAGTTAAAGTGGAAAAATGAGCAGAATATTTTTGGGATGATCTTTCGGTAATGCAGGTATTTGAACGCGGTTGAAGGCCGATTGGTGCTGTGAGAGGGAAACAGAAGTGCTTTGGGCGGCCCTGGCCGCAGTTCTGCCCGAGGCGGTTCTGTGGTTAATTAGGAAGACGTCAGATGTGTATTGCAAGTGAATATATTTTATTGGAAACAATGCGGAGACAACTTTTGTATTGTTGTCTTTTCCTGTTTATAGAAGGATATCAGCCATGTCCAAATGATATTGACCCCTAGAATCTTTTAATGCAGTCTGAATGGATATGAAAATTAAGACCCTTCATGGCTGACAATCAATAACACTTTGTCCCCATCCCCTTTCCAGCATTTCCCTCATCCCAGCCCTGGGACTCCTATGGATCAGGAATGGTGTGGCCAGCAGGACCAGGACAGTGATTCTTCCCCTGTGCTCAGCACTGTTTGGGCAGCACCTCGAGTGTTGTGTCCAGTTCTGGGCCCCCAATTTAGGAAGGACATGGAGGGGCTGGAGCGTGTCCAGAGAAGGGCAACAAGGCTGGTGAGGGGTCTGGAACACAAGTGCTGTGAGGATCAGCTGAGGGAGCTGGGGATGTTTATCCTGGAGAAGAGGAGGCTCAGGAGAGACCTCATCACTCTCTACAACTCCCTGACAGGAGGATGCAGGCAGGTGGAGGTCGAGCTCTTTTTCCAGGGAGCAGTCACAGGATAAGAGGACACAGCCTTAAGCTACACCAGGGGACAATTAGGCTGGACACCTGGAAATATTCTTCACTGAAAGTGTGATTGGGCATTGGAATGGGCTGCCCAGAGAAGTGGGTGAGTCACCATGACTGGAAGTATTTCAGGAAAGACTGTGGAACGAAGGAGAGCATTGCTGCCCTGCAAGACATCATGGAACCAGGGATGCACTGTGGCACTGCAGGGCCCAAGGATACAAGGGACTTTGTAACACCACGGGGTCCCATGGAACCAGAGGGACACTGTGACACCTCATGAATTTGTGCGGCCTCATGGAATCATGGAGACCATTATGACACTCCAGGGCCATACAGAACTGTGATGACACCAAGCTGGCTGTGAGTGTGGATCGAATAGAGGGACCTGGACAGGCTGGATCCAGGGCCCAAATCCAACAAGGTGAGGTTTAACAAGACCAGGTGCTGGGTCATGAACTTTGGCCAACAACCCCTGCAGAGCTCCAGGCCGGGGACAGAGTGGCTGGAGAGTGGCCAGGCAGAAAGGGACCTGGGGACACTGATGGACAGCAGGCTGGACATGAGCCAGCAGTGTGCCCAGGTGGCCAAGAAGGCCAATGGCACCTGGCCTGGATCAGGAATGGTGTGGCCAGCAGGACCAGGGCAGTCGTTCTTCCCCTGTGTTCAGCATGGCTGAGGCTGGACCTTGATTCTTCATTCTGTTCTGGGCCTCCACAATTTAAGGAAGACATGGAGGTGCTGGGGTGTGTCCAGAGAAGGTTAAAAAAGCTGGTGAGGGTTATGGAACACGAATCCTTTGACGAGTAGCTGAGGGAGCTGGGGTTGTTTGTCATGGAAGAGGCTCAAGAGAGACAAGATAGCATCAGGGCACAGGTTGTACTTGATGATCTCCAAGGACTTTTCTAGCCTGCTTGATTCTGGGATTCTCTGAAACCAGCCCTGGAGCAGCTGCAGGATGAGCCCTGGGCCTCCTCTTCAAGAGGTCCAGCAGCCCAGGTCCCTCAGCTTCTCCACACAGGCCCCAAAGCCCATCCTGTCAGTCCTGCAGAGCCTCTCCAGCCCCTCCTCACTGCCCAGAACAGAGAACCCCACACCCAGACACACCAGCCCAGATGTGCCCCCATGGCCTGTGGTGCCTCTGGCAAGGGAGCAGCACGAGGCACTGCAGGAGCCTGCAGACAATTCCTGAAGCACTTGTAGCATGATCCTGCTCCCTAAGGCACATTCCCATGGTGCCAGTTCAGGAAATGAAATGGGGAGTGGGGCTAAAGAGGAAAGGGCAAGCAGGGATGGGCTGTTTGAAGGGGACGGAACAGAGATGGGAAATAGGAAGAAATCTGGACGAGGGAAAAGTAAAGAAAGCAAAGGTGAACACAAGGAAAATGCTCAGAGAAGTTTGAGGGTGGCTGCCAGGCAGCTCTGGCTCTAAGGAATGATGTCTGCAGGGGGACAGGAAACTCACAGCTTATAGGAACAAACTTTCTGGCTGACTGCAGAGGCCACGACAAATCTGAGTGGTTTCCCTCCCATCCCCAGCCCTTGCTGGCCCCAGGGGCTGATGGCATTTGTGCTCACTCAGCTCCATCTCCCCTCGTCCGCACAGGGAGCAGAGCCCTCTGCAGCCCGGGCAGCGATTGCAGCTCCGTGCCCGGCACCTGCAGCTGCCCCTGGCGGCCCCCGCTGCCCCGAGGGCGGCTGCTCTCACTCACTCTCACTGAGGGCCTGCAGCTCCTCCTTCTTTCTGAGAAGAATGTTACATTTGTCTTTACAAATAAATTGTAAATCTGTTGGTAGATAAAGTTAGGAAAGGAGAAGAGCTCAGCACTGACTAGTCCAGGCTCAGGGGGGCAAAGGCCCAAAACTGCCCAGGGCACAAAGTTTCCGGGCAGTGTCCAGTGCCCGTGGGCACAGAGCCTTACTTTCTCAAAGTGTGGCAGGAGTGGCTCAGCCAGCTTTGGGGGCAGTGGCGCTGGGTATCTTGAGGTCTTTCTCCTGGAGCATATGGGCGAGCACAGAGAGGGTCATCCCAACCATCTCTCGATCTGGATCAGCCAGCTGCTCCACCAGGTGTTGATACAGGCCGCATATTCCTCCGCTCTGTGTGCAACACAAGGCTGTGCTGTGAAGCCCTGGAGGGCTGCAGCACCAACAGGGCCCTGGCCCTGCACCCCCACCCAGCTGCCTCAGGGCTCAGAGGCCAGAGGCCTGTGCCAAGGCACTCGGGCAGCTGAAGCAGGAGGCAGGAGAGCTGGGAGCAGCTGCCTCAGCTGCCGAATCCGAAGCAAGTGCAAGGGACTGTGTTGCCCAGCCCCAAGCTGCCAGTGCAGCTTCAGCCACTGCTGCCTTCTCACCAGTGAGGGCTCCTTGCTGAGCACCATGAGGCCTCTGAGCTCCAGGCACAGCCCGTCCCTGCTCTCGCTCGGCAGCTGCCTGGACATGACCGACAGGGCACTGTGCCCGTGTTTGCTCAAGTGCAGACACTGCAGGACCTGAAAGGCACAGGGCAGTGACAGGGACCCGCCGGCAGGAGCGCGGAACCGCCCAGGGCCAGGCCCAGGCAGCGGCACCGGGTGCGCACCGTGCCAGGCGGCTGCGGCTCCCAGAGGCCAGAGAGCTGGAAGGCAGCTCAGCCAGGCAGCGCTGGCCCTCAGGCTCAGCTCCACAAAGAGCGCCAGGGCCGGCAGATCCCAGCGAGGCTGCCCCCAGATGGGCAGGCTGAGCAGGTGCGTGGCGATGCAGGAACACAAGGGGCTCAAGCCATGGCACATCTCCCTGGCAGGGGGACAAAGGCACCGAGGCCGTGAGCCAGGCGGGCAAACCTCTGCCAGGACTGACTCACAGAGGAGAGTGACCTTTGCCCAGCACTCTCTGAGGGGACGTGGGCCCTTGGGGAGGCGGCTGCTCCTGGGATTCCTCCTCTCCCAGCCTTTTCCAGTCTGCTCAGCCGTCTCTCGGTGCCAAAGCTCTCTGGCCACAACCACGGGGACTGTGTGGGGCACTCTGGGCTCAGGGCACCAATGCTGGCAGCGGGGAGAAGGGGGTCTCACCTGGCCAGCAGCCCCACTGCACAGTGCTGGGTGTCAGCACAGAGCAGGGTGTCCCAGACCTGCCTGCACTCCAGAACCACCAGCTTCTTGTCACAGCCCAGTAGGCAAGCAGAGCCTTCATGGTCTGCACTGCAAACCTGTGTGCAGAGCAAAGGCCAGGTCACGCTGGGAGCTCTGGCCCTGGCCACAAGGGCATGGGAAGGACAGGGTGACTGGCACCTGTTGGGGTTGCTGGGAAGGCGGTGCTCCTCCCAGCACACTGTCCAGAAGTTCTCAGCATCCTGTGGCATCTGCTCTGTGGTGCTGAAAATTTGGAAGAGCAGAGCCACGAACACACAGGCAGAATAAGAGACCATTGTGTGGTGCCACTCGGGCACGTGGACAGTCACTCACAGCACCAGAGTTTCCTGCAAAAGACAGAGCACCCCGAGGCAGCGCTCAGTGCTGAGGTGTCCGTGTGGCAAGCCCCAGGGGAGACGCAGGGGGAGCATGTCCGCAGGGGGTGGGATGGGATGGGATGGGATGGGATGGGATGGGATGGGATGGGATGGGATGGGATGGGATGGGATGGGATGGGATGGGATGGGATGGGATGGATGGGATGGGATGGGATGGGATGGGATGGGGCCAAGCTGGCTGTGAGCACCAGCCCTGCGGCCTTGGCTGCAAGCTCTGCTCTGTGATGGATTTCTACCCTGCCAAGATCCAGATGAGGTGATTCCAGGGCCAGCAGGAACTCTCAGGGCATGTGGTGGCCACCGACCTGGTCCCCAGTGGGGCTGGACCCACCAGCTCCTGGTGCTGCTGGAAACACTAACCCCTCAGCGTGGGGTCACCTCCAGCTGCCAGGTGGAGCACATCAGCCTGGAACACCTCCTCAGCTGGCACTGGGGCATGGCCTGGATCCCACAGTACAGGAGGGAGTGGGGGAGGCACTGGGGGGCTGGGAGAGGGGTTGGAGTGTGCTGGGAGTAACTGGGAGGGAGTTTGACAGAGCCTGGTTCAAACTGGGAGAGGGGTTCAGGGGTCTGGAAGGGCTGAGAAAGGGTTGTATGCATGTTGGGGAGAGTGGGATGGGGTTCGAGGGGTCCTGGTGGGCACTGGGAGGGAGTTTGGGGGTGCTGGGTGTAACTGGAAGGGATTTGAGTGAGCCTGGAGGGGATGGAAAAACACCAGGGATTGGAGATCAGGGGTTGGAATGAGGTTGGTTGTGCTGGGAAGAGACTGGGGGGATCTTGGTGAATCCTGGTGGTGCTGGGAAGGGACTGGGAGAGGGTTTGGGGGTCCTGGGGTAGTAGGTAGCAACGGGGAAGGGGTTATGGGATCCTGAGAGAGACAGGAGTGTCTTTGGTGGGTCCTGGGGAGGCTGGGAAGAGACTGGGAGGAGCTTTGGGGGCTCCTGGGTGGGCTGGAGATGAACGGGAGGGTGCTTGGAGGGGCTTGGAGTGTCTGTGAGAGGTTTTGAGGGGTCCTGCCCTGTGGACTCCCAGAGGTGCTGCTGGACGCTGCCCGCAGCCAGGTGCTGATGGGTGTTAGGCTTTGTTTTCCTGGTGCTCAGGCTCGGCTTCCACCTGTGCAAGAAGGTGAGGGGGGTCCCAGAGCATGTGTGCTCCCCCTGGGGCCCCCAGCTCGGTGTCACTCACCTTCCTATGCCCAGAGAGCTCCTGAATCAACAATGGCTGCAGCCTCTTCCCGTGGCCTCGAATCCAGCCAGGATCCCCGGCTCTGTCCCCGCGCTGATTTTGGAGGAGGTCGAGTGTCCCCTCCAGCCCAACTGTCACTCTGCCCCCGCCCAGCTGCTCCCAGTGTTCCCAATAAAGCTTCCCAGTGCGCCCCGGTCCCGTTTATTGTGGGGCGGGACTGGGGAGGGACTTGGGGGGACCCCGCGGGGGGATCGTGGTTGCGCGGGGAGGGCGGGGTCCAGGTGGGGAACACTGGGTGCTGCGGGTCTGCCCGGCAACCGGTGAGTCATCAGAGCTGCTCTCTCTGATTGGCTGAAACTTCTCCATCGCATTGTCTGATTGGCTGAGGAGAGGCCCGGGAGTTGAGAGAAGGAACAGGAGAGATCCCGTCCCGAGCACCGACAGGGAACAACAGACCCAGCCTGGGCACAGGGAGGGAATTTATTACCAACCAAATCACAGCAGGACAAGGAGAAGAGAGAGAAATCTCGGCAACCCCGTCCCGCCACACAACGGGGATCACCACGGCCACGGATCACCAGGGCTCTGCCCAACAGGGGTCACTGGGGATCATCCAACACCGATCCTCCCATGGGGGATGGAGCTGGTGCAGAGCACGAAGCTCTTCCCACACTCGGGGCACTCACAGGGCTTCCCTTAGTGATGGCTCCGTTGGTGTTGGGTCAAGTGAGAGCTGTGTGAGAAGCTCTTCCCACACTCAGGACACTCGTAGGACCTCTCCCCAGTGTGGATGCGCTGGTGGCTCCTCAGTTGAGAGCTCAGCCCAAAGCTCTTCCCACATTCCAAGCAGGTGTAGGGCTGTTCTCAGTGTGGATCACCTGGTGCTACATCAGGTAGTGGCTCTCTCTGAATCCCTTCCCTCCTTTCCCACACTCATAGGGCTTCTCCCCAGTGTGGATCCTCTGGCGCTGGATCAGATGGCAGCTCCAGCTGAAGCCCTTCCCATATTTCAAGCACTTGTGGGGCTTCTCCCCTCCATGAGGCTTCTCCACCAGCTCTGAGCTCTGCCTGCATCTCCGGCCGCCTTCCCGGCTCAGGGAGGGTCTTTCCTCCTCATTGCAGCTCCCTGGGCTGGGTTTGCAGCCCCTCCTTGGGAGGGATCTCCGGGGCTTTTCCTCTTCCTCCATCTGCCCACGCCTTGGGAATGAAAACTCCTGGTTTGGAAGAAAAAAAACAAGAGGAGAGGGCCTTGGGCTGGGGGTTCCTCCTCGCCCAAGTGCAACTCAGGAAGACATTGGGCGTCTTGCATGTATAAGAACATCCCAAACACCAAGATTCAGCCCAAAAATTCTCCAAAAATCACAACACAGATGAAAAAGCCACCAAAAAACAAGATTTGGCCAAAACCCCCTCCAAAATATAAAAATTCAGCACCTAGAAGAAAACACAAAAAACACCAACATTTAGCCCAATAAAGCTCAGAAACACCAAGATTGACCCCTGTGAAAATCCTGGATCCCCCTCTCTGGTCACCTGCTACATGTGATGGGGACAACGCTCCTGGGCTTGGGCAGAGGCTGCAGGTACAGGGAGGGATGGAACTTTGTGCTCCTTCCTGTTTCTGTTCCTCCTCCTCCTGTGTCCCTACCCTTCCTCACATTCATCTTCCTCCTCCTATTACTCCTTCTCCTGCATAATCCCACCTTTTCCTCCCACATGAATGGTTTGACCATTTGCATTGGGATTTTTTCTGTATATATGTGTGCGGTTCTTAGTGATGGCAAAATTTTGGTATGGGTTTTTCAATGTTCACATTTAGGATGGATTTTGCAAAACTGGAAGAGCCTTAAAGGTGATACTTTAACAGATAAAAAGTTAATAGAGTATTGTTAATAAGAAAAAAAAAAAAAGCAGATTGTGGGGCAGCCACATATGAGTCATCCAATGGCTGCTCTACAAGAGAAGCAGGGTTCCAGACAGCCAGGAGAGGAGCTTTAGAAATGCAAATTAACACTGCTGGGGTAAAGTGTGGGCAAGCCACCAGGGTCTCCTTGCCTGGCGGAGGATTTGGGCTGCTTCCCTCTGGCCCTCACCCCAAGCTCTGCCTGCTTGCACAGATGGAATTTGCACAGCTAAAGGCAGAGCCCACAGTGAGGATACCTGACTGCAACAGAAATTGGTTAAGCTGCAAAGGGAAACAGCAAACAGAGAATGTTGTGAAAACTTTACTAAAAAAACTGGGGGGGAATCATCCCTCTCCTCACTCCAACATGTGCTGTCACTGTCTAGGTTATATAGGGTATATTAGAGCACTGGGGTGTTTTTGCTAGTCCAGAGAAATCAGTTGGGAATCCAAGTAATTGATTTAATTAGATAAAACTGGTCAATTGATGCAGCCCTGGATGGAAGGAGCTCCCAAAAATGTGGAAAAGATGAACAAACACCACAACAAATCCTACAACACCATGGAGCATATGAGGAGATTGCATATGCAAACTCATTGGGGATCCCAGGCTCCGGCAGAACAGTTCCTGAGATTCTTTGGGTGTAAAGGGATTTATGAGCTGGCTAAACAAGAGGTGCAAGGGTGCCTAACATGCAAGAAAGTAAACAAAGCCAGGACACGACAGGTAATCTGGGGTAGTCGCCCTATAGCCTATCATCCCTTTGAAAGAATTCAAGTGGATTTCACTGAATTACCCAAGGTTGGGAGGTATAAGTTTTTACTAGTATTAGTGGACAAATTAACTCATTGGGTGGAAGCTTACCCAAGCTCTAGGGCTACTGCCCAGACAGTATCTAAAGTCCTTCTGGAAGAACTCATCCCTCAATATGGTATAATCAATCATATAGACTCGGACCAAGGAACACACTTCACCTCAAAAATTATTAAACAATTAGCGGAGGCTCTGGGAATTCGGTGGGAATACCATACCCCATGGCATCCTCAGAGTTCTGGACAAGTTGAAAGGATGAATCAGACATTGAAGGCCCAGTTATCAAAATTAATGATAGAAACTAAAATGTCCTGGCCAAAATGCCTCCCCTTAGCATTATTAAATATCAGGACTATGCCTCATTCTGAGACAGGGTTATCTCCTTTTGAAATGTTATACGGTATGCCCTATGATCATGGCATGCCCGTGGGACACCCAAAAATAGAAGATGGACAAATACAACCATACCTAATAACCATAAATAAAAATTTACAGGATCTTCGAAAGCAGGGAATTATCACACAAAATGTTCCTCTAGGGTTCGCCATACACAAAATCCAACCTGGGGATTACGTTCTCATAAAAACCTGGAAAGAGGTTTCTCTCTCTCCTCACTGGGAGGGTCCTTTTCTTGTCCTTTTGACCACAGACACAGCAGTCCGGACAGCAGAAAAGGGCTGGACACACGCCTCCAGAGCAAAAAAGATCGAGACAAGAGAGGAGACACCCGAGTGGAAAGTGATCTCCCACCCTGGAAACCTCAAGCTAAAATTGCGTCGGACAAGTAAATGAGCACCTTAGATCAGATAAGGTGTTCAGTTCCTGGGTGCAGCTGTTTTTCCTTTTGTTCATTTCAGGTGCCAGATTTGTCGTGAGGTTTGGGTCACACATTGTATATGGAGAATCAGGCCTAGAGGTCTCTGTACTAAGTGCCTTGAGAAAGAGCTGTCTCTGACTGACCGAATTCTAATACTTGCCACCAAATTGAATAATATTGTACCGGAGTTGATCCAGTGGTTTCACTTGTACCAACACGGGATTAGGGGAAAGCTAAATTGCAGGACGGTAATTTTGGAAATTGAGTGCCAGAAAGCAAATAAAGTACCTTGTTGGACAGATACAGTAAAGTTATCAAGGTGGGATGCCTTTAAGGGACTGGGAAGCTTCCCAGTGCGCCCCGGTCCCGTTTATTGTGGGGCGGGACTGGGGAGGGACTTGGGGGGACCCCGCGGGGGGATCGTGGTTGCGCGGGGAGGGCGGGGTCCAGGTGGGGAACACTGGGTGCTGCGGGTCTGCCCGGCAACCGGTGAGTCATCAGAGCTGCTCTCTCTGATTGGCTGAAACTTCTCCATCGCATTGTCTGATTGGCTGAGGAGAGGCCCGGGAGTTGAGAGAAGGAACAGGAGAGATCCCGTCCCGAGCACCGACAGGGAACAACAGACCCAGCCTGGGCACAGGGAGGGAATTTATTACCAACCAAATCACAGCAGTGGCCGTGGGCAGTGCCCGGCACAGGGGCAGGAGCGGCCCTGCCCGTGCTGGGGCTGCTCAGCGCAGCTGCCCCGGCCGGCACAGGGGCTGTCCTGGGGCAAGGCAGCTGTGCCGGCAGGGCCCGGGAGCTGTGCCGCCTGTGCCGGGCTGCCGGGGGCTGCGGGACGGTCCCGCCGCGCTGCGCTCGCCACACCCTGGCCCGCTCGGCCTGCTTTTCCTTTCCTGCCCTCCTGGGGAGGCGCTGAGATTTTCTCTGTGCTGAGGGAAGTGCAGGTGCTGCCAGGGGAAAGGCCCTGCTCCTGACTCAGTGTTCCCTTTGCTTCCCAGATGTGCCATCTGCTGTCCCTGTCCAGGAGAGCTGCTCTGCACAGGACCAAGAGCCAGAGGGAGAAGCTTTGAAGATGGCGCTGTTGGAATCCCATTTTCTGCTTAGAGTTCTCTTTAAAGATATATGGACCTGCACATAGAGAGGGATAATTAGATGGATATTTATATGTGTAGATTGTTATTTGCATAGGAGAATTTCCATATGTCTTTTATATTTATGGATGTGCTATGTATATATACAAATATACACATATATATATATAAATATATATATGTATATTTGTGTGTATATATATATATGTGTGTGTGTGTGTGTGTGTGTAATTTTAAATGCGTATATTGGTATTTCCATAGGTATATGTATTTTGTTTTTCTATTTTTATATGTATATTGATCAATTTCTCTGTGTGACTGCATTAACAGTTGTGTGGAGATGTATAGCTGTATATTTGTATTGATGCAGTTGCATGAATATTTAGATTTGTGCAGTGATATTTGTATAATGATAGGTTTGGTTTATAGATCTACTTACATATAATATGTAATGTTTAATCTATATTTACACTTATAGATTGTTACAGTTGTATATGTATTTATTTATATGTGCATACATATGTATTTAATTCTATTTAAAGATGTATGAAGTCATGTATAACTATCAAGTTCTTAGTGTAGGGCTATTTAGAGAGGGAATGCATATTTCTGTGTTTCTATATAGGCTCTATGCTTATATGTAATAAATTAAGTTGTTAATACCTAATTGATGTTTGTGTAATAGTGAGTTGTTGTAGAGTTTGGCAATAAATTAAGTTTTTGTTAACTCAAGTGGATATTTATTTATTTTTGCATAGCATTGTTGTACGCATGCAATAAATTTCTTTTTTTAACTTGAACTGAGATTTGTATAGTTCTGTATTGTCAGCGCGGGTGTAGCAATTTGTAGTAAATTATATTTTTCAACTGAAATGGATTCTCTTACATTTGTCGACCAGCAGTGGGGCTGTCGCAATCTGCAAGAAATGACATTTGCCAGCTGAGATGGGTGTTGTGTGCTCTGTGCTATCCAAAGCAATGAGCAGATGTAAAGGTGATGGTGCTGGGGGATTTTGGCCATGGAAATCTCCAGCCATGCCCAGCACGTGCCCCACGTGCACTCAGGCTGGGCAAGGGAAGCGCAGATTTGGGATGGCAGCAGAGCCACACGTTGGCTGACAACTGCCAGGCAAAGGCAGCTGAGAAAACTCCGGGACTCCAGTGAGCGAAGAACTCCTGCTCCGTGGATTTCCAGATCATTCCATTTGGTACTTTATATACAAACATCCATATATGCACATATATAGAAATATATGTGGGCAGTACTTAGTGACTTGGAACATACTTGATTGTGGGAACTGAAATGGATATTTCTGTCTTTATCTATAGAGTCAGCAGAGTTGTGCCATTCTGTAGCCATCTGTGAACTGAAATTGGTCATCATATATAAGCAGGGCAGTTGAAACAATCTGTGATAAATTTCCCTTTGAAACTGACATTGGCTTTGGGGCACTTCTCATTTCCATGATGAGTGACCACATCAATATTTGTCCCTATTTTTTCACTGATCCTTAAGCTCTGGTGAGTGTGTGACAGGCTGTGGCAGCCAATTCCTCACAGGTCTGTCAATCTGTGGGTAATAGAACCTGACTGAGGTTATTTGTGAGTTGTGTCTATTTTTGGGATGTGTTTGGATTTTGGGGTCCTTCCCCTTTCCCAGGGTATTTTTTGGGGTGCTCTGTGTCTCTTTTTGGGGTCCCTCCTCTTTCCCAGGTGTTTTTGGGCTGTTTTTGGATTTGGGGTCCCTCCCTTTCCCAGGGGTTTTTGGAGTGCTCTGTGTCTATTTTGGGATGTTTTTAGATTTGGGGTCCCTCCCTTTCCCAGGTTATTTTTGGGGTGCTCTGTGTTTCTATTTTTGGGCTGTTTTTGGATTTGGGGTCCCCCCCCCTTTCCCAGGTGTTTTTGGGGTGCTCTGTGTGTATTTTTGGGGTGTTTTTGGATTTGGGGTCCCCCCTTTTCCCAGGGGTTTTTGGGGACCCCCCTTGTAATAAATAAGAGGCCTTTTGTTCGCCTGACAGACTTTAGACCTTGGAGGAATATCACCAAGATTTGTGAGGTCAGAATGGGAGTTGTTCTGCTTTGATCCTCTGACAGACAGACCTTGAAAAAGATATCGCTAGAACTTGTTAATTGCTTTGCTCTGCTTGATAGGCCTTAAAGTAAAGAGCCAGAATGTGTTTTGCTTTGCTTGCATAATTACATATTGTTTTAAGTGCCAAGAAAGGAGTCAGTGGCTGAGGAAGACTACTCGCCCTCATCCCCCGACCACCAGAAGGCAGAAAAAGACCCCCTAGCAACTGGAGGAGCATGCGCAGAATTACTAAAGGAGGAGCACGTCACCCAAAAACCTAACAGCTTAAAAGGAACAGACTAAGGGGGGGTGGGCGCAGCAGGTGGTGGAGTGGAGACTCCCCTGCTGTCCAGCGCTGAATTTGCTTTTGCTTTCTGTAACCAATAAATCTTTTAAATTGTTATTTGATCTTCTATGGCCCATTGCGCTCATTTATAACACCCCTCACCTTGTTGTACCAGCAGCAGATGCTGAGCTGCCCCGTGTGGCAGTGGCAGCACAGCTCTGCACAACCGCAGCCTCCACCGAGCCGCCCCGGGCGCTCCGAACCAGCGAGACGCGGCCGCCGCCTGAGGGCAAACCGGGCCGGGCGGCCCCCCCCCCCCGCGGACTACACTTCCCGTCGGGCCCCGCGCCGAGGCGGTGCCGTGCTCTGCCATTGGTCCCATTCGGAAAGAAGCCGCGGCCGGGCCGGGCGGTGAGCGAGCGGGGCCGGGCCGGGGGGGGCGCACCGGGCCGGGGGGGGGCACCCGGGGGTTGCGCTGTTTGTGAGGCGGGGGTCCTGGGGCCGTGAAGCGGTGTGTGCGCTCTCTGAGGCCGCTTCCCCCCGGCTCACCCCGCTGGCATCCCGGTTGCGCGGGAGGGGCTGAGGGGTTTGCGGGGTGCACTCATCTAACAAATATGTTTCCTATAAAGGACGATACGAGTTTTGCAGTGTGGCTTTGTGCAGCTGATGAATAAGGCTTCCAGATCGGGACTACACACGCATATTTCTTTCCAGCCTCAGCTAATGAACAGGTCAGTCTTCGTTCAAGCTTTGATGATATTTCAGGCCAAGTTTTTCCTGGTTTTCATACAGATCCTAGGCAAAAAAAATAAAAAAAAAAAAAAAAATTAGAATAGAAGCGACATTAGATTAGAAAGTAAACATTGGTGCTTAGTTTATGTATAGCTGTATCTCATTTGCAGACTGGCGGCATTTGTTTTAACTGCTGAAAGTTGTGTCTAGCTTTTGCAGTCCAGATAAGAAAACTGAGCCTTCAAATGACACTAAAATCTCAGCTTTTATCCTGGGGGAAATTGAAATGGGACTACATTAAAGGCAGGAAACCAGCACTCTTGCTGAGCAAATGGGTTTTGAACCAGTCCTGCTCCAAAACATTTGCAGTACATCAATAACATCATTGTGTAAAAAAACACAGCAAAAGAAGTGTTTAAAAAAAAAAGAAATTATCCAAATTCTCCTAAAAGCCGGTTTTGCCATCAAAAAAAATAAAGTTAAAAGACCTGCTCATGAAATCCAGTTCCTAAAAGTAAAGTAGCAAAATAAAAAACGTCAAATTCCTACTAATGTTATTAATAAAATCACAGCTATGTCTCCACCTACTAACAAAAAAAAGACACAAGCTTTCTTAAGTGCTATAAGCTTTTAAAAAATGCACATCCCCAAGTACAGTCAAATTGTAAGCCCTCTTTACCAAGTTACTCGAAAAAAAAAAAATTTTCATTAAGGCCCAAAACAACAACAAGCCTTCATCCAAATTAAACAAAAAATCGCCCATGCAGTAGCTCTTAGTCCCGTCAAGACAAGGCCAAATGTAAAAAATGTGCTCTATTCTGCAGCTAAAAACCACAGTCTGTCTTAAAGTCTGTAGCAAAATGTGTCAGGTGAAACCCAAGGCCAACCCCTAAAATTCTGAAGCAAAAGTTACAAAAAGTCTAAAAGTAATTATACCCCAACAAAAAAAAAAATCCTAGCTGCTTATAAAAAAGTCCAAGCTGCTTCAAAAGTAATTGGCACAAAAGCACAACTCTTTCTGGCACCCCGGTTGCCAGTGCTAAAGTAAATGTTCAGTAAAAAAGTTCCCTCCACCCACCATGCCACCAGTGCCACATGAAGCAAGTGGATAGCCCTCATTACGCAGCGCGCCCAAATAAAAAAATTAAATCGCCCAAAAATCTTAAAAATAATTACCAGCTGGCCAGAGGGAAAAAGTTTTGGTGTGACAAACAAAAAACAAAAACCGGTAACCCGGGCTAAAAAAGCACCACCTTACAACCAGCTACCGGCAGAGGAAATCCGTTATACCCTGTTCACCAACAGTTCCTGTCGCATTGTAAGGACAAATCAAAAATAAAAAGCAGCTGTATAAAGCCCTACACGACAAGTTGCAAAAGCTACTAAAAAAAAAAAAAAAAAAGTCTAGTCAATTCGCTAAACTCAAAGCTGTCCAACTAGCTTTAAATATTGCCAAAAAAAAAAGGTAGCCAAAGCTCTATCTTTACACTAATTCCTAAATAGTAGCCAACGCTTTGTAAAAATAGCTGCAAAAATAAAAAAAAACAAGCTAGCAGCGCAGAGGAAAACCAATCTAAGCTGCAAAAAAGTAAAAAAACATCGCTACTCGGTTAAACAAGCTACCCATAAAAGTTCGCCATGTAAACGCCCATGTCCCCAAAAGTAAAGCTAACAAAAAACAGCAAAATAACCATCGAGTAAATCAAGCAGCAAAAATAAAAAAGTTAAAAATAAATTTAAATTAGAAACATAAAAAAAAGTTGTTCCTGGCTCAATAGGCCCATAATGCCTCAAGCCATCAAAAAAAAAATGCCACCTATAAGTAGGCACGAAACCAAAAAGTAAATCTTACCATAAACAGCATTACTCAAGTTATTCATAATTGTAACACTTGCGCTGCCATCAAGCAAGCCAAGCAAATAAAGCCCCTCTAGTATGGAAAACAGTAGTCCAAGTACAGGTATGGGGAAGTTTAGCAAATTAATTACATCACACTGCCTCAAACCCGCCAGGGCAAACGTTATGTGCTAACCATAGTAAAAGCCACCACCAAATAGTTAGAAACTTACCCTGTGTCTCACGCCACTGCCCGCAACACCATCCTAAGCCTAAAAAAACAAGTCCTTTAAAAGCATAGTACTCCTAAAAAAATCAAGTCAAACAATAAAACTCATTTTAAAAATAACCTTATCAACACCTAAGCTAAAAAACACAGTATTAAGTAAGTGTACCACATCCCTTACCATGCACCAGCTGCAAGTAAAGTAAAAAGGTACAATAAATTGTTAAAAACCACCTTAAAAGCATTAAGTAAAAAATCCTTTAAAAATTAAAAGCAGCATTTAGCAAAAGCCACTTAGTTAGTCAACACTCGAAGTTCCACCAACCAAACAAGTCCTGCCCAATCTAAGTACCTTAATACAGTAAATAAAAACAAAGTCCCAGCAGCCCATATCAAAAAATTGCTAAAAAAGACAGTATAAATTAATCCTGCCTCAAGTACAAGCAAACCCATTCAAAAAATTGCCTTTGCTCAAAGACCTAAATGTACTTAGTAAATAATGCAAAAAAATAAAACAACCCGCTGTGTACCTCAAAAAAATCTAACTGTAAAATGAAACAAAAAAAATATGTAAATGTTAAAAGTTTAAGCAAGTCAAAAAAAATGTTCATATTGTGTTTAATAAGTGTATATCCCAATCGTGTGTCAATAATCACAATATAAAATAAAAAGTGAAATGTCCTAAGTTAGTGTTTTAACTGACTCCTCACCCTGCCCCCCTTGGCCATGAAGCTGTCTGCTCCCGGGGAAGGGGCCGCCTGAGTTCAGCTCTGTAAACTGGCCTTAGTTTTTTTCTCTTCTTGCCGTGGCTCGCTTAGCTCTAGCTGCTGCTGCTTGTAGCTCTTGCTGCTGTAGTAATAGTTCGTTGCCTAGTTTGTTAGTTAGCTAGTTTTCTTCTTAATTTTTTAGCTTTATATTGCTTAAATTATTTGTTTTAGCTCGCTGTTGTTTAAAGCTTGCTAGCTGTTTTTTTCTTTCCTTTCTCTCTCTCTCCCTCTCCCTTCTCCCCCCCTCCCCCACCTCCCGAAAATCAGCACCAGCTCGCTCCAAAGAAACCCTGCAGCCTGCCTCTAAACACCGGCCAAAAAAGCATCTCGTCCTTCTAGTAAAAATCAAATCGTCCACGTCTCTTTTTCTCTCTCAGTAAAAATTTTTTTTTGTCATCTAAATATGTGCTAAAAAGTGTTTCCCTTGTATGTGTCAATAAATAAGTTTTTTCCACTTTTCCCCCCTAAGTAAAATATTTTTTCTTAAGTCCAGTAAAATAAAAAATTAAAAGTTTATTCCCTAAAAAGCTCTTCTAAAAGTTTTTTCCCCTAAGTTTGTCCAAACTAAAACATCTGCTCTGCCTGTTGCTTCAATGAGCACTGCATTCTCTCTATTACTTAGTAAAACAACTTATATGTTTTGCTGTAGCCTAGACATGGCAATGTAGCCCTAGAAGACCCTTGAATTGTTGTGTCCAAAGCTTTAAAATACAAGTTTTGTGGTGTCTGATTGCCAGGTCCCTTGCTGCCACAGTCTAATAGCAATTGCCCAGTGATTTATTTTAAACTTAATCTGTAAAAAATCCCTGCCCCATCACATCCATACTATCACAGGAAAAATTAATAGAGTGAAAAAAAAATAGACACAAAATAGTTCTATTTTATCCTGCAGAATGGAATCCGCTTTGGTTCCTGAGCAGTTTTATGGATCATCCTATATTGCTAGCGTTGAACCACCTCCAGAAGGACAAGTAAGTTTTGAAGATACTGAAACAGACCTCTCCTCTGAATTTTCTTCAAGCTCGAACACAAGCCAGTTAAGAAAACTTCACTGTTTGGATATTTATTTTTCAAAGCATAATCTTATTCCTTTCATAGGTAAGAATAGTCAGAATTTTACAGAGAAGATGAAAAGCTTCTTTGTTATTTTTTAGTTTGAAGGAGGTGCATAGGATTTAGACTAAGTTGTTTGGCACTACATTTATGCGCTGTGGGGCAGTTCAGTTTTTCTATGAATGAGGCTGATTGCCAGTTGATGGAATGTTTTTGTTGGCCTGAATGCAGTGTTTGTATAAATGTGCTGCAAGATTAACTTACCATAGCAAGCTTCTGCATGGGCCTAAGCACTTGTAAAAGCTGATATATAAGTCTGTTTAAAACAGCCTTATGAAATTAAACTGGTTTCATGTGCTAATTTTCAAGACAGTAACCACATTTCTAACTGTTTTAATATTTTTTTTAAAGAGGAGCAGATTGGAGTCTAAGGGATGCATAGAAGTTTTCCTCCGCGTCAGGCCATTTACATCATTGGAAAGAGAAAACGGATCAAAGGTGTGACATTCATTTCGTTTAAAAATACTTAGCATTGGTTTTGTGGGGGGGTTTGTTTGTTTGTTTTTCCTGTAAGCTGAGCCCTTTTAAATCTCTTCATGCCTCCATTTCTTGTTTCCTTTTAATAGGACTGTGTTTCACTTGAAGACTCGACAAATATTATACTTAAGACCCCCCAACACTTTTTGAATCGCCCAAGTGAGAAAACTGCAGGACCGATGTTACAGAGATTCACATTTTCGCAAGTAAATGAGTTGTCTTCAAATGTTTTTAAATTATTTCTGGTATAGGTTGTTTTAAATTACATTATTGAATATCAAGCACACTGTATTTTTTTACCTTTATAGTCTTTAAGATTATAAACTAAGAGAATTTAAAAGGTTCTTTAAAAGTCTGTAATAATTACTCAAAGTATAAATATTTCTTGGTAATACTTAGGTGTTTGGCCCTGAAACAACTCAAGCAGAATTCTTTGAAGGTACCATGAACCAACAAGTACAAGATTTCCTAGATGGATATAATCGTGTTGTTTTTACATATGGTGTTACGAATTCTGGAAAAACTTACACTTTTCAAGGTAAAAGTAGAAATGAGTTCTTCTTGCAAGACTTTTTTTTTTTTTTTTTTTTTTTTTTTTTTTTTTAAGTAAGAATTAGCTCTAGCAGAAACATAACTTCTTCCTTCATTTAAAAGGAAGTCTCTATCCATTTGCTTCTCTAATAGTCTTCAAAAGGTCTCCTTCCATAACAAATTTAACAGCCAACAGACAGTCACTACCTGAGTTAACCTAAACAGTCTTATTACTTTGGAAGGCTCTATAATTTCAGCCAGGTGTATGTGATCTTTCTATTTTTCTCCAAGTATCTTGTACCCCGGGGAGTTGGAAAAAATACATCTTATATATAACAGATTTTGAAAAGTGTAAGTCACTCTACACCAGAGTAGCATTTTCTGAAGCTTTATTATTATTATAAAGGTTATATGCATAAATAAGAAATAATATTTGAGTGTTTCAGTTATAGGCAGAGAATAAATGTTTTGAAACTTATTTGATTATTTTCATGTATTTCTGCCTTAGCTTGAGTTCCCAAGCTTAATAATATCCTAGGACGCCTTGTCTCCTGGTGCACTATTTCTGTTTTGTCAAAGCTCTATATCCTTTCTGGTCAGAAGATGTCATTCTTCTGTTAGTTTTAAAAGCCTTTTAACAAATGAGGTGATTTGATTCACATTGAAACAGTTTCTGGATGCAATACCAGTTATTTTATGCAAAGAAATAGTAGAAGGACAGTGAGTTGTGTGTCACTTGAAACTAATCTTTATTGAAGTGACATTCTTTTCTAAGCAATCTTCTGTTGGATTATAATTAAAGACTACTTCCAGTACTTCATCATTTGTCTGGGGCAAGAATGGGATATTCTTTTCTCTCCTAATAAATAAAGATGAATCACAAAAACCCGACAATTCTTTATGTGTACAGTCTCCTGTGCTTGACCAATGCCTTGGATTTTAGCTTTTATGTATTATGTTAGCAGATTCTCTGCTGCTTAGTGTGTAACTCTGAAACTTCATGTTATATGTTAGTAAGGTCTCTTCACAGGGTAGTTTGACAAAACAATTCCTTTCTAGCCTGAGAATCAAGGACAACTGGTACACAAAAAGGAGAAATAACGACGAGGAAAAGGGGGCAAGCCAGGGGGCTGAGACTTCATGGTCTCGGGCCGTGGTTAGATAATTGACCCCAACATGGAGATGAACCAAAACTTATCAAAGTGTAAAAACTTGTGGCCAGGATCCATATTGGATTTGATTTGGGTGTATCCCCAGCTGGGGTCTTGCACTGCCCAAGGCATATCCTTTCAATAAATACATATTTTATTCTTTTGGTTCTGTCTGGTCTCTGTTCCAGCTCAGCATTTCCAGGCATCAGACTAGTTTGGGGGTATATTGTGTGGGGTTTCAAGAGTCTTTGCAAGGTGTGCATAAACTGTTTTGGAGGTTCTGTGGCTTTTAGTACAGGACAGCAGCTAAGATCTCATGACTTTGAGACAGTGAAGGCTGTTTACGAAGTACTGTTGAAAAACTGCAAGTCTCTATCACATGTCTGTTGGCCATGGGTTTTTTATTTGTTTTCCCTTAAGGCTAAACTTACGCAAAATACTCTAGCAGTTTTTGTTTTGTCATACCCATTACTGATAGAGAGCATGAACTGTTCCTGAAAGCCAAATACTTTTCAAAATTCTGTGATGGTATTTCTATTACCTTGAGAATACAAAGCAAACTCCACTTCTTGCTGTATGTTGTCTTCAAACTCTTCATGTATACTTTGAGATGTGTTACCTTTCTGTCCTCATTTATCCGTATACCTTGTAATAACTGGATTTTTCTTTTGTATGTTCTTTCAGGAACAGAAGGTAATGTTGGAATTCTGCCAAGGACTCTGGCTATGTTGTTTAAAAGTTTTGAAGGAAGGCTGTACACAGAAATGAATCTCAAACCCCATCGGTGTAGAGATTATATAAAGCTCACTGAAAAACAAGCGAGAGAAGAAACTGCTATTAAAACTTCATTACTTCGTCTCATAAAAGAGGTAGAGGAGCACCTCTTTCTATATTGATGGGCACATGCATCTTTAGATAGCTCCATGTTCTTTGCAGTTGGAAGAGACTGGCTGTATTTAACCATGGATGTGTCTATTTGCTGGCAGCCAAGCATTCAGATTAGCAGCAAAGTCAGCAATAGTGCTGATGAACCCTGTTTCTGGGGATTTTTGTCTTGTGGCTTAATGCTTCATGGGCATATAAACTAAGCTTTTTTTTTTTTTTTTTTTAATCTTGTAGCTTTATAATTTATCCTCTGGGATAACTGATGCTTAATAAGAACTGAATGTAAATAGTCCTTTCTTTACCTATGAGGATGCTAGTAGGTCTGATCCTTTAAAGAGGGTACTGTCTTTCAGGATACTTGAAAGAAATTTATAGTTTTGAGGTCATTGCCCTTTCAGTTTGACAAATATCCTTAAAGGAAGTAAAGATCAGTTTGAAGCAGCAGGACTATAGAGCTAGTGGACTTCAGGTTTGAATTAAAGATGTCAGAAAAAAGCCTAGCAGAAACCCAATTCACTGATGAGCAGTCCAGAATTACACTCCAGTTTTAGGAGCTGACTGAAATTCTGAAGCTGTTTAGTCCAGTTACAGTTATGGGGAATCTGTATTTTATATAACCATACCTTTTTCTTGTTGTCTTCTAATTCTGAAATGAGTGAAATAATGTAAAATACAGCTGAGCATATACAAGGATTTGGAACTAGTAAGATAATTCCTTTTGTGATAAAAAGTAAGCATTTACCTTGTGGTATGCAAGGCTGTAATAGCTAGTGTTGAAAGGAAAAAGGAATGTATGTATCTGTTGCCTTGATTTTTATCTGTTGGCTAACTGGGCTCCAGTGTGGAAGGTAGGTGGCAGCAAAATTCTGTGACTCACTTCAGAAGCACAGGAGTAAGTTGAATCTAGCTCTGTCTGCCTTCAGAAAGGACTTCAGAAAAACCTTTCGTGTGTTTTTGAATGCACCTTCTAGTTTCTGACACTGTTTATATAAGAACAACACTTAAAGCTACAAATTTGCTGGCTAAGTTTGCATCTGCTGCAACAGAGGTTTGTGTAGGTGTTTTATATGTGTAAAACCTATTACCTAAAGTTTTTATTTGAAAAATTTATTATTAAATTAGACTCTTGGCAGAACACTAAAGAAAACCTGAACCAAAACATACCAGTTTTCCTATTTCATGTTAATTCTCTTAAGCATACATTTTTAATAGATGGATTTCATGTCTTCAGGCACTTGCACTTTCAGTTCTGTGTCTGAAAAAACATGACTAACCAAAACTACGACTTGGGAAGGGAGTGTGTGTATGAACCTTCTAAGCTCTAGCTATAGATATTTGGTTTACTTTTTTTTTTTTTAATAGCAGAAGAAAATTGTCTTTCTCTTACTAAAACCTGGACTTTTCTTCAACTGTGTAATTTATTTCAAACATGTATCATGAAGCAATAGGTTCCTTATTTCAGTTTTTAAATGAATGAGTGTTCTACATTTACCTCTGTTACCAGGGGTTAGCCAAGCAAGCTGGAAAAATATGAAATCCAGTATTAGCAAAATACCAATAATAAAAGAATTTAGAGTTCCTTGGATTTAGCAGGTTAAGACTAATGTTTAAACTGTAACTGGAGTCCTGAAATCTTCTTGAATTGCCCTGTTTATGTGAGGGGTTTCTACCTCTCTAGTTTTCTGTGGCTAGACTGTTTCCAATTCAGCAAGCTGAAATGCTTGTATACTGATGTAAGGGAAGTGGCAGGGGTGAGTATGAGGTAAGAACAGCCTTGTCAATAGCAGCATACAGGTGCACTGAACTAGACCAAGTGTGTAACCAGGATCTTTGCATTGGCGTATCGCAACCCTCTGTATTCCCTTCTAGTAACACAGTGGAGGTATTAGAAATAACTTGTACTGTCAACAATATGTCTTAAAGTTTGTTTTCTTTTGCAGGTAGACCACCAGATTAACACTAGCAACAAAGCACCTATAGATTCTCAGGGTATGTTTTATATGAAAGTTTTGCAGTTAAAGCTGGCAAATAAGCCTTCTTAAGATCAATAACTGACTTCTGGCCTATGTTAATAAAATTACTTCCTATCAGTTTTATATGCCTGTGAATTGGATAGTGAGCAAATAATCTGGGCAGAAAACAGAAGGATGAAATCGTTAGAATATCTGGCATTAAATGGGCTGAAGTTATATCCTGTGGGTCCTAGTGATATCTTGACAGACTTTTAGAGTACTTCTATGTAATTATCTAAACTTGATGCTAGCATTTAAAAAGCTACCTGAATACTAGGTTTACTTTAAAAAGTGAAAATGAAGTATCTTGTCAGTTTAGTTTTTTCTTCTAAAGATGTTTCACAGATTTGACTAATTCTAACCAAGCTTTATGTGGTTGATAGAATTTAAAAGTAGAAAAGGAAGTAGTAGTGAGTTTTCTCTTGCAGATATGTTAACCATATGACTTCCAGATATTTAGGAAATTGGGTGGGACTTTCAATGGATTTTTTTTTTTAATGAATTTTAGATTTTGAGTGGTTCTTGGGTGGTTTGTTATATCAATTTTTACTTACTAATTTTTTTTAACCAAACTCACTTTACTAGGTTTATATTGGTTTGTAATATTTTTGTTCTTGGCAGATTTGGAAGATATCTCAAAACACTCAGAGCAATCTATCACAGCTGCAACAAATTACATCAAGTTTTCTGTTTGGATTTCATTTTTTGAGATTTACAATGAACGCTTTTATGATCTCTTAATTCCTACATCAAATGAGAAGAAAAGAAAAACACTGCGCCTCGCTCAAGACATCAAGGGATGTCCTTTTGTAAAAGGTGAATAGAATACATTGCAAATTGCCAAATGTAATTTGAAAAATTTGGTCTGCCTGTAATGATGTTTAAATTAGACTCAATAACAAATTACTACAATAATCTACATAAATAGAAGTATCTCTACCTTTAATCTTGTTTTTTCTTTACTATTGACTGGAACTGTTAAAAGCCTCTGCACTTCACTGCCTTGATTTTTCTTTGAAATGGAAGAAATACTGGAAAAAATGGACTTTTTTTAGAGTTTTGCTTTTTTCTATTTTCTTAAAAAAAGAGGCCTGT
This sequence comes from Oenanthe melanoleuca, assembly GCF_029582105.1. Taxonomy (NCBI): domain Eukaryota; kingdom Metazoa; phylum Chordata; class Aves; order Passeriformes; family Muscicapidae; genus Oenanthe; species Oenanthe melanoleuca. The sequence continues at coordinate 29,875 of NW_026612702.1, forward strand.
AGTTCTTAACTGTTCTTATAATTGGCTCAACAGGTTTTTAAATTGTCGTTTCTGGGATTTTTTCAGTATTCTCTGTAGAGAAGCATATTTCAGACATATGGTTATCATATTGCAGGCAAAATTTTGCTGGGTTTTTTTCAGTTAAGTTGATGGCCCTGAAAGAGATCCATATGACTTCCCCTTCCTCCCTTTCCCTCCTTGACTGTGGTATAAATTGAATAAACTGTTCTTAATTTTAGGATTTAGAAGGTAGGGTTCTGCCTTGCTGAATATGACTACAGGGCTTTCTACTCATATTACAGCTTACTTTTTTGACTTGTCTGTGCTCAGGCTAAGGTTGCTTGCTAAATTTGAATGAAACATATTTAATGTGCTAACAGAATAATGAAATGTTATCTACTTACCCTTCCTTTCCTATGAGAGGAGGCATTTTGATCTGATTTGTCATCACATCTGTCTGAAGCAGGAGTAGTAAAATGTTTCTATGCCTCAAGGAAATGTAGTGTCCTTGCTATGTTATCCCCATAATACTTATTTTGGTAATGTTATCTTAAAAATTATCATGTTTGCTCTTCCTGAAGATCTGCGGTGGGTTCAGATTTCAGACTCTAAAGAAGCTTTTCGACTTCTAAAACTGGGGTTGAAACACCAGAGTATTGCAAGCACGAAATTAAATAATTGCTCCAGCAGAAGGTAAGAAGCATTTTGAATAGCATTGGGCATAGGATGGTGAGTGGGAGGAAGGAGAAACTAAAACATGGCTTATGGTTTTTAGGAAGAGAAGAGAAGAAGCTTTTACAAGGTCTAGATTTTTAGGTTTCAGTTTTGGTGTCCTTTAGCAGTGTGTGACACAATGGTTTAAGCCAAAGGGATTCAATCCTTTAGTAGGATGAACATGTACTAAAGCTCACAGTATTTTATCAAATACTGTACAAACATACTTAACTTTATTCCATCTAAATATCAGAGGAAAAAGCAAAATACATGCTACATAAAGATCTCTTTAAAAGTTTGTATCTGATTGTGTAATGCTTAGATATAGTGACAGAACAAGCAACATTTTGAACAGATGTTGTGGAGCCTAAAAATATATTGAAAGTATTGATCTACTTTATCATTTCTCTGCTGATTTCAATTTCTCCTTTTAGTCACAGAATATTCACAATTAAAGTACTAAAAATTGAAGATTCAGGAGGAACACCAAGGGTGACCCGAGTCAATGAGTAAGTTCAGAACAGTCTGTCTCATGTGATGCAGTTGTTAATGACCTTCCATTTTGATGTGTTGGTACTGCACCCAGTGCTCACTGGCAGAGCCTCCTGCATGTATGGTGGCTCCCCACTTCCAGCCTCATACAGTACTTGGCCCTCTCCCTCGAGGCATCAGATGTCAGTGCTGTTCTGTCTTGTCACCTCTGCTCAGCACAAGGTTCTGCCAGACTTCTTTACTCCTGAACTGTGCAAGTCCCCAGAAGGAAGAGGATGAACAGTGGGTGGGGTGGGGTAGGAAGCATGTAGAGCAAATATTTAGCAGAAAATAGTGGGAAATTTGATTAGGGAAGCAAACTTGAGAAGGATGAGGAAAAGTGATAATTTTTAAAAGTGGATAATTTGTGCCTCTTTAAGGTAATTACAGTGATATTTCTTTGTCTGCTTTCAGATTGTCGTTGTGTGATCTTGCTGGTTCTGAAAGATATACCAAGACCTGCAATGAGGGTGACAGATTGAAAGAGAGTGGAAATATAAATACCTCTCTCCTGACTCTAGGCAAGTGTCTTAATGCACTCAAGAACAGGCAGCAGTCAAAGTAAGTCCTTTTATGAGCTACCAGCTGGTTGTGGTTTTTAGATATTGCCTACAGTGATTAAAAGCTGTTGTTTAAAATATATATAGTAACATTTAAGTTTTTGGTAGGAAAAAAATAGAGATTTCTGATGTCTATACTGTGGTCTTGTTGATGTAGTGAAGTTATCTTTAAACTTGCCTTGTTTTGCTTTTTAATTAAATCATTTAAATTATAACATCCTTTAAACATGCTATCACAGAGTTAGTGATTTTACTTACTTGTTCTGAGCTTGGCTTATCAAAGAAGCTTTGGAAAAAATTTAAATTTTAAATTTATGTTTAAAGCACCCTTGCCACTAGTGCCATAGTAAGAGTGAAACTTTAAGTCTTCAGGCTGACTGAAATTTACTAAACTTCTGATCATCTGTTCTTTTGTCTTTTAAAGGTTGCAGCGGCAAATACCCTTTCGGGAAAGCAAGCTAACGCATTTCCTTCAAGGCTTTTTCAGTGGAAAAGGGAAGGTCTATATGATAGTGAACATCAGCAAATGTTCATCATCATATGAGGAAACACTCAATGTGCTAAAGTTCTCAGCCATGGCACAAAAAGTAAGTGTGGTTTAGTCTATCTTGTTGATCAGTAATTTTGATTTGCATTAAAAAGAACAGATTCTCTCACTTTTAGAAATATGAATTTAGTTACTGGATTTTTGTTTTATACTGTAATCATATTTCTAATTACAACAGACTGAGCTTTATCTCCTAGAGCTTTTAAAAATACTTTATTGGGACTTTTTTTTTTCTTTGGAGTGTGGGGGTGGAAGCATCTACTGAAAATTTGTGATTCCTATGAAACATCCAGTGTAATAAGAGACTTACTATATTTGGAAGAATTTCCCTGAGATCTGGGTAAATTTCTGCTGCAGATACAACATGCTCTCACTTCTAGCTGTCCCATATACTACTGCTATCTTAGCTTGGAATATTGCTCATCTGAAGTACTGATAAAATAGATTAAGCACTAAAGAGTGTGAAAAGTCTTTACATTCACAGAGGTTTCAGTGGGAAGGTGGAAGCAGAGGAGGAGTAAGTGCAGTGATGTAACTTTGGCAAAGTTGGAAGATGTAAGTGTGTGGAGGATCGATGCTGTAGCTTTAATGGAAGCCATGGAAAAGTTTTGTTGACAGTTAAGTCCATGCCTTTGGAGTTTGGGCAGGTTAAGTGCAATACCAAAAGGAGCAGGCTGTAATGGTTATAGAGTTGTTAAAGAAATAGATTTTGTAGTATGTTGTTTGTGTAATATAACTGGAAACTCAAAGTATAGGAAATTAACAATCTGCCCCTTGTAGGTTATCAGTTAATGAAACTTGGTGTTCTTGGGATCCAAAGAAGGGTTAGGCTATAAGGTGACAAATTCTACTCTAGCTGGATACTGGTCTAAGTAGTGACTCTGAACAGAGGATAGATAGATAAGCTGGGAGAGTGCTCTGCTCAAGAGACCTACAGGAGAGTGCAGCAGGTCTTCAAAGTGCCAGTGGAGCTTAAAAAATACCAATAACTTTTTGTTCTTGATTTTTTTCTGGGTAGGTTTTAGTTATGGAAACACCTGTTCTTCCTCAAGATCTGTCATTTTGCCAGAAATCAGCAGGAGACTCATCACTGCTTAATGTCCGTAGAATGCAAATCCCAAGGAAAAGAGATACTATCTTGGAAGATGTGTATGAATGTGATGAAGAGATGGAGGAACAGTGCAATATGTCAAAAGAAGAAGCAGTGCAAGAACATAACGTTGTTATGTCAAAAGAAAAATACATGGTATGTGCCAGGGCTGCTACTTTACGAATTAGTATAGCATGGGGCCTTGAAACAATGTATTCTTCTGGTTTCCTCCATCTTGCTTTTTTTTTTTTTTTTTTTTTTTTTTTTTTTTGGCATCCTATGGTCAATATACAGAAGACTTTACTTGTTTTTGAGCAACACAAGATTGTTCCTTTGTTATTTTATGCACAAGAAAACTCTGGACACTGTTCTTTAAGAAACAGCAGTTTTAGTCATTTCTGGAGAAGAGAAGGAGTAGGAGAACAGAGGACTAGGAGACCATTTCCTGGAGGTTTCATTAATACCCGAAAAGGGACATATGGAAAATAAAAGGCCAAATTCTGTGGCTCTTAAGCCTGTCATTAAAGATAACATTAGGAATTTTGTTATAAACTTTGTGCTCTTTGGAAATAGCCACTCTGTGCAAACCTAAATTGCTCTGTTAGTACCAAAGAGGTAGTGCAATCTACTCATAAATCCTTCTGTTTATGAATAAGCTAATAAAAGACCTAGAAAAACTTTTTGCAGCTGCAGAGTAAAGTGTCGTAGTGTTTGAGAAATGGGAAAAAAATCTCACTTGTGGGAAAGTATTTCTTTGTGAAAAGCATAATACTAATTGTAATTCTAGATGCTGGTGAATCTGGTAGAAGAGCTGAGGAACGAACTTATTACTGAAAAGCAAAATAATCTACTGCTGGAAATGAAAATTCGTGAAGAAGTGGTTCAAGAATACATGCATTATTTTCTTCAGCAGGAAGTGGATTTCAAGTAAGCTGGCTTTAAGTAGTTTTAAAGTTACTTGTTAGGAAAGTGAGAGTAAATTTACTTATTTCTCAAATCTCTCGTGGTTGTAAGAGACCACAATCTTCTGTGGGATCTGATCTTCTACTGCATCAGTTAATATGTTGGTTTCTGTTTGGATTATGAGTGCAGGAAAAATGCTCTTTAGAAAACTTTGGTTTTCATGTGGGATGGGTAGGAGTGTGTGTTTAATTTGCAAGCAATGTTTTTTTCTTGTAGAAGTCTTTCTAAGGGAAGAGTTGCTTTGGTAAGTTGTAGAAAGAGTGACATGTACAAATTCTTCGGTTCATTTCTGTTTTAGTGATACTCCAAACATACTGTCTCAAGCAGCTTAGAAAAAATATTTTTGGTTAAGTGCTTTCCATAATGTGTACTTGTATCCCTCTTATTCTTCTGGCATGTGTGAAATATACTTCTGGTTTAGGGAAGGAGCATTGTTTAGTGTATTGTTTTGTTGTGCCAAAATAAAGAAGCAAGAATCTTTGTTTATAGGCAACTGTGCTAATAACTTTTTAGCCTCTGTCATGGCTAGCTTTTAGCTGACTTGATTTTTTTCTACTCTAGAGAGTGCCTTGCTCAAGAACGAGCACATCTTGAAGAAAATTCTGAAGAACATCTGGAAATCTTCAAGAAGCATGCAAGTAGTTCCACTGAAAATGCAGATGAAAGAAGTGAATCACAAGATGGGCCTTGCAGTGATCAAGCTGCATCTCTGGTATTTTTATGTCTGCCCTAAATATCCCTTTTAGTAACTAACTGTTGTGATTGGTATAGTGATATCATTACTAAATTGAACAAAGGTGTCTGTAGTGAAACTCCATGTGTCAGCTTGAAAATAACATTGAAGTACAATAAAATTAAATGAAACTTGAGGATTAAGTCAATTTTCAGCTTAAACAATGATCCTGTATTTCTGTACAGATGGCTGCTTCACAATCTGTTACAAAAGAATACCCCTCAAGAAGGCAAGATTCTCGAAATAAAAAGTCAGCTAAGAAGAAACAAGGGAGACTACAGAAAATTGGTGATTTTTTCCAAAGTTCCAGTACTGTTATTTACTCTAAAGTTTTGTACACTCTAAATAAGGCTTATTTCCTGTTCTCTGGCCGTTTTAGAATGGCAGAGAAGAAAAGATTATATTGGTTGTGAGGACCACATTATTCTAAAACTTAGGTTAAGTGTGAAATATAAACCAGGTGGAATGAAAGATGAAGTGTGAAATATATGCATATTTATCATAAAAGCAATAATAACTGTTAAACCCAAAATGTTGTTACTCTGTACGTACTTACATCTGAAGGCAGTATTAGAAACTTGTCATGCTGCTCTAAAAAATTCAAGGGTTGAATCCAAACTCCAAATCTTACCTTGTTCACAGCAATCCCTTGTTGCTGTGGAAACTTGGTTAACGTTTTTTGATGTACATTAATTCTATGGAATGTGAAAGCCGGTGACTAATGAAAATACTTGGAAAGCTTCATTAAACTGAATATAGAGCAATTAATGGATTTTGTTAAGTTTAGGTATAGCCTTGGGGAAGATTAATTACTTGGACTTTCCATTGAAGGATATGTTTTTTATTCTTTCCTACAGTAAGAGTGATCTCTGGGTTACTGTGACTGTGCTTTTAAAAAAAATTAAAATTAGCACAGGATTCACCAGTATTTAATTCTGAAAGACATTATTTGTTTAAAACAAAGTTGGTCATTTTGGTGGACAGTTAAAATAAACTCCTGTACCAACTTGAAAGCTTGTCCTGCTACAGAGTACATTTTAAATTATCTGACATAATACAGTTTAGATAATAACTGTGTGAAATGTTTTAACATTTCTATGTTTGTCATATTGGTTCCAGGAGGACAGTACTTATTATTATCAATGGAAGCCAAAGTCAGACCACTTAAAAGTTGAATACTTAATTTGAGCAGATGAGTTCTGCTTTGTAACCTTCATTACCATGTCCTGTATGGTTTCACTCTTTGGATAATAGTATTGCTTGTTTCTTATTTTAAAATTTTTTTCTAGTGCACATACTCTTTTCTTTATAGAGCTAGTACTAGTTTCATAAAACTATAAAAAGGTATAGAAAAAATTGACTGTACACTGTGCTTCTGTCAGCACAAAAGTTAAGCCTGTTGTTCAACTTAGTAGTCTTTAGGTGAGATTTCGGTGAGATCTGAATCCTAATTGATTTTTAATGTGCTATTTAAGTAGCACATCATTTAATTTAAATAGTATAAAAGCACATTAATTTAAATATTTAATGTGTCCTTTAAGCTTTTGCACCTGAAGATATAGAAAACTGCTTCCAGCTACAGGAAACTGGTAATCAAATACCACTTCTGAATTGTTCTATTTGGACTTTGGTCTACACTAGTTTAATTTTTAAACTGTTTTAATAAAGCCTACTTTGATCTTTAATTTTGAGGCTCACAAAACTATCACATGTATTTATAATAAAATTTGTCTTCTAGCCAAGAAGCTTATTGAGACAATAAGCTCTCCCAAGTCTACAGAACCAGAAAATGTCAAAGAGAATGAAAATGTTCTCAGGCCAAAGCGAGCTAAAAGAAGGCTGCGTACAACTGACATTTCTTGCCCTCTGGATAGCCCTGGTTCTTCAGTAAGTGATGAAGATTCCCTTCTTCTCCACACTAATGTTTTGCTGTAATCCTAAAATTAACTATTAGGGGAAAAAAGACAAATCTGAAGGTCTAATTGAGTTGCAGAAGAGGTTTGAAAATACCGACTTATATATTTATTCTACTTAACCATTCCTCTTGGTCTTTTCTTTCTACTGTTTTCTTTGGACATACCTTCACATCTGGGTTCACAGATACCTTAGTTGTGGTGTCTGCAGCTTTTTCTCGGCTACAGCAGTGAAGTCCTAATTTGTTTTTCCAGTAGTTGCACTTCAATTAAGTTTAGCATAAAGGGAGAAATAGAAATAGAGACCAGTAAGGCAACTACAGATTTGGAATTGCATGACTGAAACACAGTAAAGGTCTGCACATACAATTAACTTTACAGGTGAGCACAAAAGGTATTTTTCGATTCCATTTATGCCCAGGTGATATTTGGGCATAATAGCATGTGGATACATCCATGCTTTTCAAAGCACAGTCTATTAGCCTTCTGGATGTGTTTTACTTCTCTTTCTAAACCAGTCTAAGAGTCTTGCAGGCCAGGTTTTCATGTATTGTTTCAGAAATCCAGCTTTATGGTTTAGGCAGTAACTGTAGTGCTGAGCATTCTTCTGCTCTGTTGGAAGTACATCTCTTTGTTCTGTTCATCCTTTCTTCCCTCTGCTATGATAAGCATTTGCCCATACTAAAGTAGCCTATTGAATTTCCTGTAAATTGTATGAATGGATGCAGCAGAACCCAAAATGCTGTCCATAGGAGGAAGAAGAAAATGACAGAAGTGCTGAGCAAAAAAATGAGCTATGAAGCTTGGAAGTGAAAGAAAGGGTGAATGACTGAATCCTGTGGAAGTCAGAGAAAGCTAGAGAAATCTAAGCTTAAATGTTTTCTGAACTCTTCCTGTATCACAAAATGGATATTAGAGACTAGAAGTGAGAGCTGCATTCAGATGATATTTTTCTTTGGACTTTGATATTTGTTCCAGCAAAAATGGGATTTTGTATATTTATGGAACGTGTTGCTTATTATGATGCACTAAGATTGTCTGTCTATCCTGGATACCCCTGACAAAAAAGAGTTATAGAATCATAGAATTATTAAGGAAAAGTCTCCAAGGCCGTTGAGCCAACTGTTAACCCAACACCACTGAGTTAACTCTACAAAACCATATTCCCAAAGGCCACATCCACACATTTTTTGAACACTTCCAGGGATGGTGTTTTCACCACTTCCCTGGCTAATCTGTCCCACTGACTGACCACCCTCTCAGTGAATGACTACATTTCACCAGAGTGATTCAAGTAAACTCTGGAAACAGATTCTGGGAAAAACTATTCTGTTGAGCACACAGGTCTGTAAAGTGAATGTCATTTGTTTCTGAAGAAATGCTGAATAATTGTCTTTTAATCCATCTTTTTCAGATCTCTGTAGAACCAAAAAAGAAAGAAAGTGATCATACAATCAAGTATTTTTTGCGACCAAGGCTGCCAAAATAAACTTGCAAAACTTGTGTTCATATTACCGAGCTCGGAGATATTACCCTTCTATTTTTCCGGCTGCTTTTATATAGGAAGCAATAAATGCTTAAATTGTGTTTTAAAATCTGTATATAATTTTATACGATTATTCTGTTTCCAATAAAATTGAGAAGTTCAAAAAACCTTGTGTGTGAAACTTTTTGTTTAGTAGGAGCAGTGCCTTTGGAAGCGTTCATAGCTTACTTATTGTTCAGTAAGAGCTATGCCTGCATGGAATGGTTTAAATTTCTTTTTTTCAGACAGCCTATCTACCTTGACTTTGAGTGAAAAGAAATGACTGCACATTGATACTTGTATATCCTTAAATGCTTCTAAGATATTCGAAAAATCGCTTGCCTCAACCTCAGCTCTTTTTTGCTGAATGCTTTTTTTTATTGTTGTTTCATCATCCTTATGGCACTCCAGTTACAAAGTAAAGGCTTCTAGAAGAGAAATATGAGGATGCTACTTCATAGAGCCTTTAAATCAAGGAGGAAGAGTGGCACCATTTGATCAGAGAGCTGATGAAGAGCAGTTAAAGTGGAAAAATGAGCAGAATATTTTTGGGATGATCTTTCGGTAATGCAGGTATTTGAACGCGGTTGAAGGCCGATTGGTGCTGTGAGAGGGAAACAGAAGTGCTTTGGGCGGCCCTGGCCGCAGTTCTGCCCGAGGCGGTTCTGTGGTTAATTAGGAAGACGTCAGATGTGTATTGCAAGTGAATATATTTTATTGGAAACAATGCGGAGACAACTTTTGTATTGTTGTCTTTTCCTGTTTATAGAAGGATATCAGCCATGTCCAAATGATATTGACCCCTAGAATCTTTTAATGCAGTCTGAATGGATATGAAAATTAAGACCCTTCATGGCTGACAATCAATAACACTTTGTCCCCATCCCCTTTCCAGCATTTCCCTCATCCCAGCCCTGGGACTCCTATGGATCAGGAATGGTGTGGCCAGCAGGACCAGGACAGTGATTCTTCCCCTGTGCTCAGCACTGTTTGGGCAGCACCTCGAGTGTTGTGTCCAGTTCTGGGCCCCCAATTTAGGAAGGACATGGAGGGGCTGGAGCGTGTCCAGAGAAGGGCAACAAGGCTGGTGAGGGGTCTGGAACACAAGTGCTGTGAGGATCAGCTGAGGGAGCTGGGGATGTTTATCCTGGAGAAGAGGAGGCTCAGGAGAGACCTCATCACTCTCTACAACTCCCTGACAGGAGGATGCAGGCAGGTGGAGGTCGAGCTCTTTTTCCAGGGAGCAGTCACAGGATAAGAGGACACAGCCTTAAGCTACACCAGGGGACAATTAGGCTGGACACCTGGAAATATTCTTCACTGAAAGTGTGATTGGGCATTGGAATGGGCTGCCCAGAGAAGTGGGTGAGTCACCATGACTGGAAGTATTTCAGGAAAGACTGTGGAACGAAGGAGAGCATTGCTGCCCTGCAAGACCTCATGGAACCAGGGATGCACTGTGGCACTGCAGGGCCCAAGGATACAAGGGACTTTGTAACACCACGGGGTCCCATGGAACCAGAGGGACACTGTGACACCTCATGAATTTGTGCGGCCTCATGGAATCATGGAGACCATTATGACACTCCAGGGCCATACAGAACTGTGATGACACCAAGCTGGCTGTGAGTGTGGATCGAATAGAGGGACCTGGACAGGCTGGATCCAGGGCCCAAATCCAACAAGGTGAGGTTTAACAAGACCAGGTGCTGGGTCATGAACTTTGGCCAACAACCCCTGCAGAGCTCCAGGCCGGGGACAGAGTGGCTGGAGAGTGGCCAGGCAGAAAGGGACCTGGGGACACTGATGGACAGCAGGCTGGACATGAGCCAGCAGTGTGCCCAGGTGGCCAAGAAGGCCAATGGCACCTGGCCTGGATCAGGAATGGTGTGGCCAGCAGGACCAGGGCAGTCGTTCTTCCCCTGTGTTCAGCATGGCTGAGGCTGGACCTTGATTCTTCATTCTGTTCTGGGCCTCCACAATTTAAGGAAGACATGGAGGTGCTGGGGTGTGTCCAGAGAAGGTTAAAAAAGCTGGTGAGGGTTATGGAACACGAATCCTTTGACGAGTAGCTGAGGGAGCTGGGGTTGTTTGTCATGGAAGAGGCTCAAGAGAGACAAGATAGCATCAGGGCACAGGTTGTACTTGATGATCTCCAAGGACTTTTCTAGCCTGCTTGATTCTGGGATTCTCTGAAACCAGCCCTGGAGCAGCTGCAGGATGAGCCCTGGGCCTCCTCTTCAAGAGGTCCAGCAGCCCAGGTCCCTCAGCTTCTCCACACAGGCCCCAAAGCCCATCCTGTCAGTCCTGCAGAGCCTCTCCAGCCCCTCCTCACTGCCCAGAACAGAGAACCCCACACCCAGACACACCAGCCCAGATGTGCCCCCATGGCCTGTGGTGCCTCTGGCAAGGGAGCAGCACGAGGCACTGCAGGAGCCTGCAGACAATTCCTGAAGCACTTGTAGCATGATCCTGCTCCCTAAGGCACATTCCCATGGTGCCAGTTCAGGAAATGAAATGGGGAGTGGGGCTAAAGAGGAAAGGGCAAGCAGGGATGGGCTGTTTGAAGGGGACGGAACAGAGATGGGAAATAGGAAGAAATCTGGACGAGGGAAAAGTAAAGAAAGCAAAGGTGAACACAAGGAAAATGCTCAGAGAAGTTTGAGGGTGGCTGCCAGGCAGCTCTGGCTCTAAGGAATGATGTCTGCAGGGGGACAGGAAACTCACAGCTTATAGGAACAAACTTTCTGGCTGACTGCAGAGGCCACGACAAATCTGAGTGGTTTCCCTCCCATCCCCAGCCCTTGCTGGCCCCAGGGGCTGATGGCATTTGTGCTCACTCAGCTCCATCTCCCCTCGTCCGCACAGGGAGCAGAGCCCTCTGCAGCCCGGGCAGCGATTGCAGCTCCGTGCCCGGCACCTGCAGCTGCCCCTGGCGGCCCCCGCTGCCCCGAGGGCGGCTGCTCTCACTCACTCTCACTGAGGGCCTGCAGCTCCTCCTTCTTTCTGAGAAGAATGTTACATTTGTCTTTACAAATAAATTGTAAATCTGTTGGTAGATAAAGTTAGGAAAGGAGAAGAGCTCAGCACTGACTAGTCCAGGCTCAGGGGGGCAAAGGCCCAAAACTGCCCAGGGCACAAAGTTTCCGGGCAGTGTCCAGTGCCCGTGGGCACAGAGCCTTACTTTCTCAAAGTGTGGCAGGAGTGGCTCAGCCAGCTTTGGGGGCAGTGGCGCTGGGTATCTTGAGGTCTTTCTCCTGGAGCATATGGGCGAGCACAGAGAGGGTCATCCCAACCATCTCTCGATCTGGATCAGCCAGCTGCTCCACCAGGTGTTGATACAGGCCGCATATTCCTCCGCTCTGTGTGCAACACAAGGCTGTGCTGTGAAGCCCTGGAGGGCTGCAGCACCAACAGGGCCCTGGCCCTGCACCCCCACCCAGCTGCCTCAGGGCTCAGAGGCCAGAGGCCTGTGCCAAGGCACTCGGGCAGCTGAAGCAGGAGGCAGGAGAGCTGGGAGCAGCTGCCTCAGCTGCCGAATCCGAAGCAAGTGCAAGGGACTGTGTTGCCCAGCCCCAAGCTGCCAGTGCAGCTTCAGCCACTGCTGCCTTCTCACCAGTGAGGGCTCCTTGCTGAGCACCATGAGGCCTCTGAGCTCCAGGCACAGCCCGTCCCTGCTCTCGCTCGGCAGCTGCCTGGACATGACCGACAGGGCACTGTGCCCGTGTTTGCTCAAGTGCAGACACTGCAGGACCTGAAAGGCACAGGGCAGTGACAGGGACCCGCCGGCAGGAGCGCGGAACCGCCCAGGGCCAGGCCCAGGCAGCGGCACCGGGTGCGCACCGTGCCAGGCGGCTGCGGCTCCCAGAGGCCAGAGAGCTGGAAGGCAGCTCAGCCAGGCAGCGCTGGCCCTCAGGCTCAGCTCCACAAAGAGCGCCAGGGCCGGCAGATCCCAGCGAGGCTGCCCCCAGATGGGCAGGCTGAGCAGGTGCGTGGCGATGCAGGAACACAAGGGGCTCAAGCCATGGCACATCTCCCTGGCAGGGGGACAAAGGCACCGAGGCCGTGAGCCAGGCGGGCAAACCTCTGCCAGGACTGACTCACAGAGGAGAGTGACCTTTGCCCAGCACTCTCTGAGGGGACGTGGGCCCTTGGGGAGGCGGCTGCTCCTGGGATTCCTCCTCTCCCAGCCTTTTCCAGTCTGCTCAGCCGTCTCTCGGTGCCAAAGCTCTCTGGCCACAACCACGGGGACTGTGTGGGGCACTCTGGGCTCAGGGCACCAATGCTGGCAGCGGGGAGAAGGGGGTCTCACCTGGCCAGCAGCCCCACTGCACAGTGCTGGGTGTCAGCACAGAGCAGGGTGTCCCAGACCTGCCTGCACTCCAGAACCACCAGCTTCTTGTCACAGCCCAGTAGGCAAGCAGAGCCTTCATGGTCTGCACTGCAAACCTGTGTGCAGAGCAAAGGCCAGGTCACGCTGGGAGCTCTGGCCCTGGCCACAAGGGCATGGGAAGGACAGGGTGACTGGCACCTGTTGGGGTTGCTGGGAAGGCGGTGCTCCTCCCAGCACACTGTCCAGAAGTTCTCAGCATCCTGTGGCATCTGCTCTGTGGTGCTGAAAATTTGGAAGAGCAGAGCCACGAACACACAGGCAGAATAAGAGACCATTGTGTGGTGCCACTCGGGCACGTGGACAGTCACTCACAGCACCAGAGTTTCCTGCAAAAGACAGAGCACCCCGAGGCAGCGCTCAGTGCTGAGGTGTCCGTGTGGCAAGCCCCAGGGGAGACGCAGGGGGAGCATGTCCGCAGGGGGTGGGATGGGATGGGATGGGATGGGATGGGATGGGGCCAAGCTGGCTGTGAGCACCAGCCCTGCGGCCTTGGCTGCAAGCTCTGCTCTGTGATGGATTTCTACCCTGCCAAGATCCAGATGAGGTGATTCCAGGGCCAGCAGGAACTCTCAGGGCATGTGGTGGCCACCGACCTGGTCCCCAGTGGGGCTGGACCCACCAGCTCCTGGTGCTGCTGGAAACACTAACCCCTCAGCGTGGGGTCACCTCCAGCTGCCAGGTGGAGCACATCAGCCTGGAACACCTCCTCAGCTGGCACTGGGGCATGGCCTGGATCCCACAGTACAGGAGGGAGTGGGGGAGGCACTGGGGGGCTGGGAGAGGGGTTGGAGTGTGCTGGGAGTAACTGGGAGGGAGTTTGACAGAGCCTGGTTCAAACTGGGAGAGGGGTTCAGGGGTCTGGAAGGGCTGAGAAAGGGTTGTATGCATGTTGGGGAGAGTGGGATGGGGTTCGAGGGGTCCTGGTGGGCACTGGGAGGGAGTTTGGGGGTGCTGGGTGTAACTGGAAGGGATTTGAGTGAGCCTGGAGGGGATGGAAAAACACCAGGGATTGGAGATCAGGGGTTGGAATGAGGTTGGTTGTGCTGGGAAGAGACTGGGGGGATCTTGGTGAATCCTGGTGGTGCTGGGAAGGGACTGGGAGAGGGTTTGGGGGTCCTGGGGTAGTAGGTAGCAACGGGGAAGGGGTTATGGGATCCTGAGAGAGACAGGAGTGTCTTTGGTGGGTCCTGGGGAGGCTGGGAAGAGACTGGGAGGAGCTTTGGGGGCTCCTGGGTGGGCTGGAGATGAACGGGAGGGTGCTTGGAGGGGCTTGGAGTGTCTGTGAGAGGTTTTGAGGGGTCCTGCCCTGTGGACTCCCAGAGGTGCTGCTGGACGCTGCCCGCAGCCAGGTGCTGATGGGTGTTAGGCTTTGTTTTCCTGGTGCTCAGGCTCGGCTTCCACCTGTGCAAGAAGGTGAGGGGGGTCCCAGAGCATGTGTGCTCCCCCTGGGGCCCCCAGCTCGGTGTCACTCACCTTCCTATGCCCAGAGAGCTCCTGAATCAACAATGGCTGCAGCCTCTTCCCGTGGCCTCGAATCCAGCCAGGATCCCCGGCTCTGTCCCCGCGCTGATTTTGGAGGAGGTCGAGTGTCCCCTCCAGCCCAACTGTCACTCTGCCCCCGCCCAGCTGCTCCCAGTGTTCCCAATAAAGCTTCCCAGTGCGCCCCGGTCCCGTTTATTGTGGGGCGGGACTGGGGAGGGACTTGGGGGGACCCCGCGGGGGGATCGTGGTTGCGCGGGGAGGGCGGGGTCCAGGTGGGGAACACTGGGTGCTGCGGGTCTGCCCGGCAACCGGTGAGTCATCAGAGCTGCTCTCTCTGATTGGCTGAAACTTCTCCATCGCATTGTCTGATTGGCTGAGGAGAGGCCCGGGAGTTGAGAGAAGGAACAGGAGAGATCCCGTCCCGAGCACCGACAGGGAACAACAGACCCAGCCTGGGCACAGGGAGGGAATTTATTACCAACCAAATCACAGCAGGACAAGGAGAAGAGAGAGAAATCTCGGCAACCCCGTCCCGCCACACAACGGGGATCACCACGGCCACGGATCACCAGGGCTCTGCCCAACAGGGGTCACTGGGGATCATCCAACACCGATCCTCCCATGGGGGATGGAGCTGGTGCAGAGCACGAAGCTCTTCCCACACTCGGGGCACTCACAGGGCTTCCCTTAGTGATGGCTCCGTTGGTGTTGGGTCAAGTGAGAGCTGTGTGAGAAGCTCTTCCCACACTCAGGACACTCGTAGGACCTCTCCCCAGTGTGGATGCGCTGGTGGCTCCTCAGTTGAGAGCTCAGCCCAAAGCTCTTCCCACATTCCAAGCAGGTGTAGGGCTGTTCTCAGTGTGGATCACCTGGTGCTACATCAGGTAGTGGCTCTCTCTGAATCCCTTCCCTCCTTTCCCACACTCATAGGGCTTCTCCCCAGTGTGGATCCTCTGGCGCTGGATCAGATGGCAGCTCCAGCTGAAGCCCTTCCCATATTTCAAGCACTTGTGGGGCTTCTCCCCTCCATGAGGCTTCTCCACCAGCTCTGAGCTCTGCCTGCATCTCCGGCCGCCTTCCCGGCTCAGGGAGGGTCTTTCCTCCTCATTGCAGCTCCCTGGGCTGGGTTTGCAGCCCCTCCTTGGGAGGGATCTCCGGGGCTTTTCCTCTTCCTCCATCTGCCCGCGCCTTGGGAATGAAAACTCCTGGTTTGGAAGAAAAAAAACAAGAGGAGAGGGCCTTGGGCTGGGGGTTCCTCCTCGCCCAAGTGCAACTCAGGAAGACATTGGGCGTCTTGCATGTATAAGAACATCCCAAACACCAAGATTCAGCCCAAAAATTCTCCAAAAATCACAACACAGATGAAAAACCCACCAAAAAACAAGATTTGGCCAAAACCCCCTCCAAAATATAAAAATTCAGCACCTAGAAGAAAACACAAAAAACACCAACATTTAGCCCAATAAAGCTCAGAAACACCAAGATTGACCCCTGTGAAAATCCTGGATCCCCCTCTCTGGTCACCTGCTACATGTGATGGGGACAACGCTCCTGGGCTTGGGCAGAGGCTGCAGGTACAGGGAGGGATGGAACTTTGTGCTCCTTCCTGTTTCTGTTCCTCCTCCTCCTGTGTCCCTACCCTTCCTCACATTCATCTTCCTCCTCCTATTACTCCTTCTCCTGCATAATCCCACCTTTTCCTCCCACATGAATGGTTTGACCATTTGCATTGGGATTTTTTCTGTATATATGTGTGCGGTTCTTAGTGATGGCAAAATTTTGGTATGGGTTTTTCAATGTTCACATTTAGGATGGATTTTGCAAAACTGGAAGAGCCTTAAAGGTGATACTTTAACAGATAAAAAGTTAATAGAGTATTGTTAATAAGAAAAAAAAAAAAAGCAGATTGTGGGGCAGCCACATATGAGTCATCCAATGGCTGCTCTACAAGAGAAGCAGGGTTCCAGACAGCCAGGAGAGGAGCTTTAGAAATGCAAATTAACACTGCTGGGGTAAAGTGTGGGCAAGCCACCAGGGTCTCCTTGCCTGGCGGAGGATTTGGGCTGCTTCCCTCTGGCCCTCACCCCAAGCTCTGCCTGCTTGCACAGATGGAATTTGCACAGCTAAAGGCAGAGCCCACAGTGAGGATACCTGACTGCAACAGAAATTGGTTAAGCTGCAAAGGGAAACAGCAAACAGAGAATGTTGTGAAAACTTTACTAAAAAAACTGGGGGGGAATCATCCCTCTCCTCACTCCAACATGTGCTGTCACTGTCTAGGTTATATAGGGTATATTAGAGCACTGGGGTGTTTTTGCTAGTCCAGAGAAATCAGTTGGGAATCCAAGTAATTGATTTAATTAGATAAAACTGGTCAATTGATGCAGCCCTGGATGGAAGGAGCTCCCAAAAATGTGGAAAAGATGAACAAACACCACAACAAATCCTACAACACCATGGAGCATATGAGGAGATTGCATATGCAAACTCATTGGGGATCCCAGGCTCCGGCAGAACAGTTCCTGAGATTCTTTGGGTGTAAAGGGATTTATGAGCTGGCTAAACAAGAGGTGCAAGGGTGCCTAACATGCAAGAAAGTAAACAAAGCCAGGACACGACAGGTAATCTGGGGTAGTCGCCCTATAGCCTATCATCCCTTTGAAAGAATTCAAGTGGATTTCACTGAATTACCCAAGGTTGGGAGGTATAAGTTTTTACTAGTATTAGTGGACAAATTAACTCATTGGGTGGAAGCTTACCCAAGCTCTAGGGCTACTGCCCAGACAGTATCTAAAGTCCTTCTGGAAGAACTCATCCCTCAATATGGTATAATCAATCATATAGACTCGGACCAAGGAACACACTTCACCTCAAAAATTATTAAACAATTAGCGGAGGCTCTGGGAATTCGGTGGGAATACCATACCCCATGGCATCCTCAGAGTTCTGGACAAGTTGAAAGGATGAATCAGACATTGAAGGCCCAGTTATCAAAATTAATGATAGAAACTAAAATGTCCTGGCCAAAATGCCTCCCCTTAGCATTATTAAATATCAGGACTATGCCTCATTCTGAGACAGGGTTATCTCCTTTTGAAATGTTATACGGTATGCCCTATGATCATGGCATGCCCGTGGGACACCCAAAAATAGAAGATGGACAAATACAACCATACCTAATAACCATAAATAAAAATTTACAGGATCTTCGAAAGCAGGGAATTATCACACAAAATGTTCCTCTAGGGTTCGCCATACACAAAATCCAACCTGGGGATTACGTTCTCATAAAAACCTGGAAAGAGGTTTCTCTCTCTCCTCACTGGGAGGGTCCTTTTCTTGTCCTTTTGACCACAGACACAGCAGTCCGGACAGCAGAAAAGGGCTGGACACACGCCTCCAGAGCAAAAAAGATCGAGACAAGAGAGGAGACACCCGAGTGGAAAGTGATCTCCCACCCTGGAAACCTCAAGCTAAAATTGCGTCGGACAAGTAAATGAGCACCTTAGATCAGATAAGGTGTTCAGTTCCTGGGTGCAGCTGTTTTTCCTTTTGTTCATTTCAGGTGCCAGATTTGTCGTGAGGTTTGGGTCACACATTGTATATGGAGAATCAGGCCTAGAGGTCTCTGTACTAAGTGCCTTGAGAAAGAGCTGTCTCTGACTGACCGAATTCTAATACTTGCCACCAAATTGAATAATATTGTACCGGAGTTGATCCAGTGGTTTCACTTGTACCAACACGGGATTAGGGGAAAGCTAAATTGCAGGACGGTAATTTTGGAAATTGAGTGCCAGAAAGCAAATAAAGTACCTTGTTGGACAGATACAGTAAAGTTATCAAGGTGGGATGCCTTTAAGGGACTGGGAAGCTTCCCAGTGCGCCCCGGTCCCGTTTATTGTGGGGCGGGACTGGGGAGGGACTTGGGGGGACCCCGCGGGGGGATCGTGGTTGCGCGGGGAGGGCGGGGTCCAGGTGGGGAACACTGGGTGCTGCGGGTCTGCCCGGCAACCGGTGAGTCATCAGAGCTGCTCTCTCTGATTGGCTGAAACTTCTCCATCGCATTGTCTGATTGGCTGAGGAGAGGCCCGGGAGTTGAGAGAAGGAACAGGAGAGATCCCGTCCCGAGCACCGACAGGGAACAACAGACCCAGCCTGGGCACAGGGAGGGAATTTATTACCAACCAAATCACAGCAGTGGCCGTGGGCAGTGCCCGGCACAGGGGCAGGAGCGGCCCTGCCCGTGCTGGGGCTGCTCAGCGCAGCTGCCCCGGCCGGCACAGGGGCTGTCCTGGGGCAAGGCAGCTGTGCCGGCAGGGCCCGGGAGCTGTGCCGCCTGTGCCGGGCTGCCGGGGGCTGCGGGACGGTCCCGCCGCGCTGCGCTCGCCACACCCTGGCCCGCTCGGCCTGCTTTTCCTTTCCTGCCCTCCTGGGGAGGCGCTGAGATTTTCTCTGTGCTGAGGGAAGTGCAGGTGCTGCCAGGGGAAAGGCCCTGCTCCTGACTCAGTGTTCCCTTTGCTTCCCAGATGTGCCATCTGCTGTCCCTGTCCAGGAGAGCTGCTCTGCACAGGACCAAGAGCCAGAGGGAGAAGCTTTGAAGATGGCGCTGTTGGAATCCCATTTTCTGCTTAGAGTTCTCTTTAAAGATATATGGACCTGCACATAGAGAGGGATAATTAGATGGATATTTATATGTGTAGATTGTTATTTGCATAGGAGAATTTCCATATGTCTTTTATATTTATGGATGTGCTATGTATATATACAAATATACACATATATATATATAAATATATATATGTATATTTGTGTGTATATATATATATGTGTGTGTGTGTGTGTGTAATTTTAAATGCGTATATTGGTATTTCCATAGGTATATGTATTTTGTTTTTCTATTTTTATATGTATATTGATCAATTTCTCTGTGTGACTGCATTAACAGTTGTGTGGAGATGTATAGCTGTATATTTGTATTGATGCAGTTGCATGAATATTTAGATTTGTGCAGTGATATTTGTATAATGATAGGTTTGGTTTATAGATCTACTTACATATAATATGTAATGTTTAATCTATATTTACACTTATAGATTGTTACAGTTGTATATGTATTTATTTATATGTGCATACATATGTATTTAATTCTATTTAAAGATGTATGAAGTCATGTATAACTATCAAGTTCTTAGTGTAGGGCTATTTAGAGAGGGAATGCATATTTCTGTGTTTCTATATAGGCTCTATGCTTATATGTAATAAATTAAGTTGTTAATACCTAATTGATGTTTGTGTAATAGTGAGTTGTTGTAGAGTTTGGCAATAAATTAAGTTTTTGTTAACTCAAGTGGATATTTATTTATTTTTGCATAGCATTGTTGTACGCATGTAATAAATTTCTTTTTTTAACTTGAACTGAGATTTGTATAGTTCTGTATTGTCAGCGCGGGTGTAGCAATTTGTAGTAAATTATATTTTTCAACTGAAATGGATTCTCTTACATTTGTCGACCAGCAGTGGGGCTGTCGCAATCTGCAAGAAATGACATTTGCCAGCTGAGATGGGTGTTGTGTGCTCTGTGCTATCCAAAGCAATGAGCAGATGTAAAGGTGATGGTGCTGGGGGATTTTGGCCATGGAAATCTCCAGCCATGCCCAGCACGTGCCCCACGTGCACTCAGGCTGGGCAAGGGAAGCGCAGATTTGGGATGGCAGCAGAGCCACACGTTGGCTGACAACTGCCAGGCAAAGGCAGCTGAGAAAACTCCGGGACTCCAGTGAGCGAAGAACTCCTGCTCCGTGGATTTCCAGATCATTCCATTTGGTACTTTATATACAAACATCCATATATGCACATATATAGAAATATATGTGGGCAGTACTTAGTGACTTGGAACATACTTGATTGTGGGAACTGAAATGGATATTTCTGTCTTTATCTATAGAGTCAGCAGAGTTGTGCCATTCTGTAGCCATCTGTGAACTGAAATTGGTCATCATATATAAGCAGGGCAGTTGAAACAATCTGTGATAAATTTCCCTTTGAAACTGACATTGGCTTTGGGGCACTTCTCATTTCCATGATGAGTGACCACATCAATATTTGTCCCTATTTTTTCACTGATCCTTAAGCTCTGGTGAGTGTGTGACAGGCTGTGGCAGCCAATTCCTCACAGGTCTGTCAATCTGTGGGTAATAGAACCTGACTGAGGTTATTTGTGAGTTGTGTCTATTTTTGGGATGTGTTTGGATTTTGGGGTCCTTCCCCTTTCCCAGGGTATTTTTTGGGGTGCTCTGTGTCTCTTTTTGGGGTCCCTCCTCTTTCCCAGGTGTTTTTGGGCTGTTTTTGGATTTGGGGTCCCTCCCTTTCCCAGGGGTTTTTGGAGTGCTCTGTGTCTATTTTGGGATGTTTTTAGATTTGGGGTCCCTCCCTTTCCCAGGTTATTTTTGGGGTGCTCTGTGTTTCTATTTTTGGGCTGTTTTTGGATTTGGGGTCCCCCCCCCTTTCCCAGGTGTTTTTGGGGTGCTCTGTGTGTATTTTTGGGGTGTTTTTGGATTTGGGGTCCCCCTTTTCCCAGGGGTTTTTGGGGACCCCCCTCACCTTGTTGTACCAGCAGCAGATGCTGAGCTGCCCCGTGTGGCAGTGGCAGCACAGCTCTGCACAACCGCAGCCTCCACCGAGCCGCCCCGGGCGCTCCGAACCAGCGAGACGCGGCCGCCGCCTGAGGGCAAACCGGGCCGGGCGGCCCCCCCCCCCCGCGGACTACACTTCCCGTCGGGCCCCGCGCCGAGGCGGTGCCGTGCTCTGCCATTGGTCCCATTCGGAAAGAAGCCGCGGCCGGACGCGGCCGGGCGGTGAGCGAGCGGGGCCGGGCCGGGGGGGGCGCACCGGGCCGGGGGGGGGCACCCGGGGGTTGCGCTGTTTGTGAGGCGGGGGTCCTGGGGCCGTGAAGCGGTGTGTGCGCTCTCTGAGGCCGCTTCCCCCCGGCTCACCCCGCTGGCATCCCGGTTGCGCGGGAGGGGCTGAGGGGTTTGCGGGGTGCACTCATCTAACAAATATGTTTCCTATAAAGGACGATACGAGTTTTGCAGTGTGGCTTTGTGCAGCTGATGAATAAGGCTTCCAGATCGGGACTACACACGCATATTTCTTTCCAGCCTCAGCTAATGAACAGGTCAGTCTTCGTTCAAGCTTTGATGATATTTCAGGCCAAGTTTTTCCTGGTTTTCATACAGATCCTAGGCAAAAAAAATAAAAAAAAAAAAAAAAAATTAGAATAGAAGCGACATTAGATTAGAAAGTAAACATTGGTGCTTAGTTTATGTATAGCTGTATCTCATTTGCAGACTGGCGGCATTTGTTTTAACTGCTGAAAGTTGTGTCTAGCTTTTGCAGTCCAGATAAGAAAACTGAGCCTTCAAATGACACTAAAATCTCAGCTTTTATCCTGGGGGAAATTGAAATGGGACTACATTAAAGGCAGGAAACCAGCACTCTTGCTGAGCAAATGGGTTTTGAACCAGTCCTGCTCCAAAACATTTGCAGTACATCAATAACATCATTGTGTAAAAAAACACAGCAAAAGAAGTGTTTAAAAAAAAAAGAAATTATCCAAATTCTCCTAAAAGCCGGTTTTGCCATCAAAAAAAATAAAGTTAAAAGACCTGCTCATGAAATCCAGTTCCTAAAAGTAAAGTAGCAAAATAAAAAACGTCAAATTCCTACTAATGTTATTAATAAAATCACAGCTATGTCTCCACCTACTAACAAAAAAAAGACACAAGCTTTCTTAAGTGCTATAAGCTTTTAAAAAATGCACATCCCCAAGTACAGTCAAATTGTAAGCCCTCTTTACCAAGTTACTCGAAAAAAAAAAAATTTTCATTAAGGCCCAAAACAACAACAAGCCTTCATCCAAATTAAACAAAAAATCGCCCATGCAGTAGCTCTTAGTCCCGTCAAGACAAGGCCAAATGTAAAAAATGTGCTCTATTCTGCAGCTAAAAACCACAGTCTGTCTTAAAGTCTGTAGCAAAATGTGTCAGGTGAAACCCAAGGCCAACCCCTAAAATTCTGAAGCAAAAGTTACAAAAAGTCTAAAAGTAATTATACCCCAACAAAAAAAAAAATCCTAGCTGCTTATAAAAAAGTCCAAGCTGCTTCAAAAGTAATTGGCACAAAAGCACAACTCTTTCTGGCACCCCGGTTGCCAGTGCTAAAGTAAATGTTCAGTAAAAAAGTTCCCTCCACCCACCATGCCACCAGTGCCACATGAAGCAAGTGGATAGCCCTCATTACGCAGCGCGCCCAAATAAAAAAATTAAATCGCCCAAAAATCTTAAAAATAATTACCAGCTGGCCAGAGGGAAAAAGTTTTGGTGTGACAAACAAAAAACAAAAACCGGTAACCCGGGCTAAAAAAGCACCACCTTACAACCAGCTACCGGCAGAGGAAATCCGTTATACCCTGTTCACCAACAGTTCCTGTCGCATTGTAAGGACAAATCAAAAATAAAAAGCAGCTGTATAAAGCCCTACACGACAAGTTGCAAAAGCTACTAAAAAAAAAAAAAAAAAAGTCTAGTCAATTCGCTAAACTCAAAGCTGTCCAACTAGCTTTAAATATTGCCAAAAAAAAAAGGTAGCCAAAGCTCTATCTTTACACTAATTCCTAAATAGTAGCCAACGCTTTGTAAAAATAGCTGCAAAAATAAAAAAAAACAAGCTAGCAGCGCAGAGGAAAACCAATCTAAGCTGCAAAAAAGTAAAAAAACATCGCTACTCGGTTAAACAAGCTACCCATAAAAGTTCGCCATGTAAACGCCCATGTCCCCAAAAGTAAAGCTAACAAAAAACAGCAAAATAACCATCGAGTAAATCAAGCAGCAAAAATAAAAAAGTTAAAAATAAATTTAAATTAGAAACATAAAAAAAAGTTGTTCCTGGCTCAATAGGCCCATAATGCCTCAAGCCATCAAAAAAAAAATGCCACCTATAAGTAGGCACGAAACCAAAAAGTAAATCTTACCATAAACAGCATTACTCAAGTTATTCATAATTGTAACACTTGCGCTGCCATCAAGCAAGCCAAGCAAATAAAGCCCCTCTAGTATGGAAAACAGTAGTCCAAGTACAGGTATGGGGAAGTTTAGCAAATTAATTACATCACACTGCCTCAAACCCGCCAGGGCAAACGTTATGTGCTAACCATAGTAAAAGCCACCACCAAATAGTTAGAAACTTACCCTGTGTCTCACGCCACTGCCCGCAACACCATCCTAAGCCTAAAAAAACAAGTCCTTTAAAAGCATAGTACTCCTAAAAAAATCAAGTCAAACAATAAAACTCATTTTAAAAATAACCTTGTCAACACCTAAGCTAAAAAACACAGTATTAAGTAAGTGTACCACATCCCTTACCATGCACCAGCTGCAAGTAAAGTAAAAAGGTACAATAAATTGTTAAAAACCACCTTAAAAGCATTAAGTAAAAAATCCTTTAAAAATTAAAAGCAGCATTTAGCAAAAGCCACTTAGTCAACACTCGAAGTTCCACCAACCAAACAAGTCCTGCCCAATCTAAGTACCTTAATACAGTAAATAAAAACAAAGTCCCAGCAGCCCATATCAAAAAATTGCTAAAAAAGACAGTATAAATTAATCCTGCCTCAAGTACAAGCAAACCCATTCAAAAAATTGCCTTTGCTCAAAGACCTAAATGTACTTAGTAAATAATGCAAAAAAATAAAACAACCCGCTGTGTACCTCAAAAAAATCTAACTGTAAAATGAAACAAAAAAAATATGTAAATGTTAAAAGTTTAAGCAAGTCAAAAAAAATGTTCATATTGTGTTTAATAAGTGTATATCCCAATCGTGTGTCAATAATCACAATATAAAATAAAAAGTGAAATGTCCTAAGTTAGTGTTTTAACTGACTCCTCACCCTGCCCCCCTTGGCCATGAAGCTGTCTGCTCCCGGGGAAGGGGCCGCCTGAGCTCAGCTCTGTAAACTGGCCTTAGTTTTTTTCTCTTCTTGCCGTGGCTCGCTTAGCTCTAGCTGCTGCTGCTTGTAGCTCTTGCTGCTGTAGTAATAGTTCGTTGCCTAGTTTGTTAGTTAGCTAGTTTTCTTCTTAATTTTTTA
Source organism: Oenanthe melanoleuca (assembly GCF_029582105.1). Taxonomy (NCBI): domain Eukaryota; kingdom Metazoa; phylum Chordata; class Aves; order Passeriformes; family Muscicapidae; genus Oenanthe; species Oenanthe melanoleuca. Next base: position 54,468 of record NW_026612702.1, read on the forward strand.
GCTTTATATTGCTTAAATTATTTGTTTTAGCTCGCTGTTGTTTAAAGCTTGCTAGCTGTTTTTTTCTTTCCTTTCTCTCTCTCTCCCTCTCCCTTCTCCCCCCCTCCCCCACCTCCCGAAAATCAGCACCAGCTCGCTCCAAAGAAACCCTGCAGCCTGCCTCTAAACACCGGCCAAAAAAGCATCTCGTCCTTCTAGTAAAAATCAAATCGTCCACGTCTCTTTTTCTCTCTCAGTAAAAATTTTTTTTTGTCATCTAAATATGTGCTAAAAAGTGTTTCCCTTGTATGTGTCAATAAATAAGTTTTTTCCACTTTTCCCCCCTAAGTAAAATATTTTTTCTTAAGTCCAGTAAAATAAAAAATTAAAAGTTTATTCCCTAAAAAGCTCTTCTAAAAGTTTTTTCCCCTAAGTTTGTCCAAACTAAAACATCTGCTCTGCCTGTTGCTTCAATGAGCACTGCATTCTCTCTATTACTTAGTAAAACAACTTATATGTTTTGCTGTAGCCTAGACATGGCAATGTAGCCCTAGAAGACCCTTGAATTGTTGTGTCCAAAGCTTTAAAATACAAGTTTTGTGGTGTCTGATTGCCAGGTCCCTTGCTGCCACAGTCTAATAGCAATTGCCCAGTGATTTATTTTAAACTTAATCTGTAAAAAATCCCTGCCCCATCACATCCATACTATCACAGGAAAAATTAATAGAGTGAAAAAAAAATAGACACAAAATAGTTCTATTTTATCCTGCAGAATGGAATCCGCTTTGGTTCCTGAGCAGTTTTATGGATCATCCTATATTGCTAGCGTTGAACCACCTCCAGAAGGACAAGTAAGTTTTGAAGATACTGAAACAGACCTCTCCTCTGAATTTTCTTCAAGCTCGAACACAAGCCAGTTAAGAAAACTTCACTGTTTGGATATTTATTTTTCAAAGCATAATCTTATTCCTTTCATAGGTAAGAATAGTCAGAATTTTACAGAGAAGATGAAAAGCTTCTTTGTTATTTTTTAGTTTGAAGGAGGTGCATAGGATTTAGACTAAGTTGTTTGGCACTACATTTATGCGCTGTGGGGCAGTTCAGTTTTCTATGAATGAGGCTGATTGCCAGTTGATGGAATGTTTTTGTTGGCCTGAATGCAGTGTTTGTATAAATGTGCTGCAAGATTAACTTACCATAGCAAGCTTCTGCATGGGCCTAAGCACTTGTAAAAGCTGATATATAAGTCTGTTTAAAACAGCCTTATGAAATTAAACTGGTTTCATGTGCTAATTTTCAAGACAGTAACCACATTTCTAACTGTTTTAATATTTTTTTTAAAGAGGAGCAGATTGGAGTCTAAGGGATGCATAGAAGTTTTCCTCCGCGTCAGGCCATTTACATCATTGGAAAGAGAAAACGGATCAAAGGTGTGACATTCATTTCGTTTAAAAATACTTAGCATTGGTTTTGTGGGGGGGTTTGTTTGTTTGTTTTTCCTGTAAGCTGAGCCCTTTTAAATCTCTTCATGCCTCCATTTCTTGTTTCCTTTTAATAGGACTGTGTTTCACTTGAAGACTCGACAAATATTATACTTAAGACCCCCCAACACTTTTTGAATCGCCCAAGTGAGAAAACTGCAGGACCGATGTTACAGAGATTCACATTTTCGCAAGTAAATGAGTTGTCTTCAAATGTTTTTAAATTATTTCTGGTATAGGTTGTTTTAAATTACATTATTGAATATCAAGCACACTGTATTTTTTTACCTTTATAGTCTTTAAGATTATAAACTAAGAGAATTTAAAAGGTTCTTTAAAAGTCTGTAATAATTACTCAAAGTATAAATATTTCTTGGTAATACTTAGGTGTTTGGCCCTGAAACAACTCAAGCAGAATTCTTTGAAGGTACCATGAACCAACAAGTACAAGATTTCCTAGATGGATATAATCGTGTTGTTTTTACATATGGTGTTACGAATTCTGGAAAAACTTACACTTTTCAAGGTAAAAGTAGAAATGAGTTCTTCTTGCAAGACTTTTTTTTTTTTTTTTTTTTTTTTTTTTTTTTTTTAAGTAAGAATTAGCTCTAGCAGAAACATAACTTCTTCCTTCATTTAAAAGGAAGTCTCTATCCATTTGCTTCTCTAATAGTCTTCAAAAGGTCTCCTTCCATAACAAATTTAACAGCCAACAGACAGTCACTACCTGAGTTAACCTAAACAGTCTTATTACTTTGGAAGGCTCTATAATTTCAGCCAGGTGTATGTGATCTTTCTATTTTTCTCCAAGTATCTTGTACCCCGGGGAGTTGGAAAAAATACATCTTATATATAACAGATTTTGAAAAGTGTAAGTCACTCTACACCAGAGTAGCATTTTCTGAAGTTTTATTATTATTATAAAGGTTATATGCATAAATAAGAAATAATATTTGAGTGTTTCAGTTATAGGCAGAGAATAAATGTTTTGAAACTTATTTGATTATTTTCATGTATTTCTGCCTTAGCTTGAGTTCCCAAGCTTAATAATATCCTAGGACGCCTTGTCTCCTGGTGCACTATTTCTGTTTTGTCAAAGCTCTATATCCTTTCTGGTCAGAAGATGTCATTCTTCTGTTAGTTTTAAAAGCCTTTTAACAAATGAGGTGATTTGATTCACATTGAAACAGTTTCTGGATGCAATACCAGTTATTTTATGCAAAGAAATAGTAGAAGGACAGTGAGTTGTGTGTCACTTGAAACTAATCTTTATTGAAGTGACATTCTTTTCTAAGCAATCTTCTGTTGGATTATAATTAAAGACTACTTCCAGTACTTTATCATTTGTCTGGGGCAAGAATGGGATATTCTTTTCTCTCCTAATAAATAAAGATGAATCACAAAAACCCGACAATTCTTTATGTGTACAGTCTCCTGTGCTTGACCAATGCCTTGGATTTTAGCTTTTATGTATTATGTTAGCAGATTCTCTGCTGCTTAGTGTGTAACTCTGAAACTTCATGTTATATGTTAGTAAGGTCTCTTCACAGGGTAGTTTGACAAAACAATTCCTTTCTAGCCTGAGAATCAAGGACAACTGGTACACAAAAAGGAGAAATAACGACGAGGAAAAGGGGGCAAGCCAGGGGGCTGAGACTTCATGGTCTCGGGCCGTGGTTAGATAATTGACCCCAACATGGAGATGAACCAAAACTTATCAAAGTGTAAAAACTTGTGGCCAGGATCCATATTGGATTTGATTTGGGTGTATCCCCAGCTGGGGTCTTGCACTGCCCAAGGCATATCCTTTCAATAAATACATATTTTATTCTTTTGGTTCTGTCTGGTCTCTGTTCCAGCTCAGCATTTCCAGGCATCAGACTAGTTTGGGGGTATATTGTGTGGGGTTTCAAGAGTCTTTGCAAGGTGTGCATAAACTGTTTTGGAGGTTCTGTGGCTTTTAGTACAGGACAGCAGCTAAGATCTCATGACTTTGAGACAGTGAAGGCTGTTTACGAAGTACTGTTGAAAAACTGCAAGTCTCTATCACATGTCTGTTGGCCATGGGTTTTTTATTTGTTTTCCCTTAAGGCTAAACTTACGCAAAATACTCTAGCAGTTTTTGTTTTGTCATACCCATTACTGATAGAGAGCATGAACTGTTCCTGAAAGCCAAATACTTTTCAAAATTCTGTGATGGTATTTCTATTACCTTGAGAATACAAAGCAAACTCCACTTCTTGCTGTATGTTGTCTTCAAACTCTTCATGTATACTTTGAGATGTGTTACCTTTCTGTCCTCATTTATCCGTATACCTTGTAATAACTGGATTTTTCTTTTGTATGTTCTTTCAGGAACAGAAGGTAATGTTGGAATTCTGCCAAGGACTCTGGCTATGTTGTTTAAAAGTTTTGAAGGAAGGCTGTACACAGAAATGAATCTCAAACCCCATCGGTGTAGAGATTATATAAAGCTCACTGAAAAACAAGCGAGAGAAGAAACTGCTATTAAAACTTCATTACTTCGTCTCATAAAAGAGGTAGAGGAGCACCTCTTTCTATATTGATGGGCACATGCATCTTTAGATAGCTCCATGTTCTTTGCAGTTGGAAGAGACTGGCTGTATTTAACCATGGATGTGTCTATTTGCTGGCAGCCAAGCATTCAGATTAGCAGCAAAGTCAGCAATAGTGCTGATGAACCCTGTTTCTGGGGATTTTTGTCTTGTGGCTTAATGCTTCATGGGCATATAAACTAAGCTTTTTTTTTTTTTTTTTTTAATCTTGTAGCTTTATAATTTATCCTCTGGGATAACTGATGCTTAATAAGAACTGAATGTAAATAGTCCTTTCTTTACCTATGAGGATGCTAGTAGGTCTGATCCTTTAAAGAGGGTACTGTCTTTCAGGATACTTGAAAGAAATTTATAGTTTTGAGGTCATTGCCCTTTCAGTTTGACAAATATCCTTAAAGGAAGTAAAGATCAGTTTGAAGCAGCAGGACTATAGAGCTAGTGGACTTCAGGTTTGAATTAAAGATGTCAGAAAAAAGCCTAGCAGAAACCCAATTCACTGATGAGCAGTCCAGAATTACACTCCAGTTTTAGGAGCTGACTGAAATTCTGAAGCTGTTTAGTCCAGTTACAGTTATGGGGAATCTGTATTTTATATAACCATACCTTTTTCTTGTTGTCTTCTAATTCTGAAATGAGTGAAATAATGTAAAATACAGCTGAGCATATACAAGGATTTGGAACTAGTAAGATAATTCCTTTTGTGATAAAAAGTAAGCATTTACCTTGTGGTATGCAAGGCTGTAATAGCTAGTGTTGAAAGGAAAAAGGAATGTATGTATCTGTTGCCTTGATTTTTATCTGTTGGCTAACTGGGCTCCAGTGTGGAAGGTAGGTGGCAGCAAAATTCTGTGACTCACTTCAGAAGCACAGGAGTAAGTTGAATCTAGCTCTGTCTGCCTTCAGAAAGGACTTCAGAAAAACCTTTCGTGTGTTTTTGAATGCACCTTCTAGTTTCTGACACTGTTTATATAAGAACAACACTTAAAGCTACAAATTTGCTGGCTAAGTTTGCATCTGCTGCAACAGAGGTTTGTGTAGGTGTTTTATATGTGTAAAACCTATTACCTAAAGTTTTTATTTGAAAAATTTATTATTAAATTAGACTCTTGGCAGAACACTAAAGAAAACCTGAACCAAAACATACCAGTTTTCCTATTTCATGTTAATTCTCTTAAGCATACATTTTTAATAGATGGATTTCATGTCTTCAGGCACTTGCACTTTCAGTTCTGTGTCTGAAAAAACATGACTAACCAAAACTACGACTTGGGAAGGGAGTGTGTGTATGAACCTTCTAAGCTCTAGCTATAGATATTTGGTTTACTTTTTTTTTTTTTAATAGCAGAAGAAAATTGTCTTTCTCTTACTAAAACCTGGACTTTTCTTCAACTGTGTAATTTATTTCAAACATGTATCATGAAGCAATAGGTTCCTTATTTCAGTTTTTAAATGAATGAGTGTTCTACATTTACCTCTGTTACCAGGGGTTAGCCAAGCAAGCTGGAAAAATATGAAATCCAGTATTAGCAAAATACCAATAATAAAAGAATTTAGAGTTCCTTGGATTTAGCAGGTTAAGACTAATGTTTAAACTGTAACTGGAGTCCTGAAATCTTCTTGAATTGCCCTGTTTATGTGAGGGGTTTCTACCTCTCTAGTTTTCTGTGGCTAGACTGTTTCCAATTCAGCAAGCTGAAATGCTTGTATACTGATGTAAGGGAAGTGGCAGGGGTGAGTATGAGGTAAGAACAGCCTTGTCAATAGCAGCATACAGGTGCACTGAACTAGACCAAGTGTGTAACCAGGATCTTTGCATTGGCGTATCGCAACCCTCTGTATTCCCTTCTAGTAACACAGTGGAGGTATTAGAAATAACTTGTACTGTCAACAATATGTCTTAAAGTTTGTTTTCTTTTGCAGGTAGACCACCAGATTAACACTAGCAACAAAGCACCTATAGATTCTCAGGGTATGTTTTATATGAAAGTTTTGCAGTTAAAGCTGGCAAATAAGCCTTCTTAAGATCAATAACTGACTTCTGGCCTATGTTGATAAAATTACTTCCTATCAGTTTTATATGCCTGTGAATTGGATAGTGAGCAAATAATCTGGGCAGAAAACAGAAGGATGAAATCGTTAGAATATCTGGCATTAAATGGGCTGAAGTTATATCCTGTGGGTCCTAGTGATATCTTGACAGACTTTTAGAGTACTTCTATGTAATTATCTAAACTTGATGCTAGCATTTAAAAAGCTACCTGAATACTAGGTTTACTTTAAAAAGTGAAAATGAAGTATCTTGTCAGTTTAGTTTTTTCTTCTAAAGATGTTTCACAGATTTGACTAATTCTAACCAAGCTTTATGTGGTTGATAGAATTTAAAAGTAGAAAAGGAAGTAGTAGTGAGTTTTCTCTTGCAGATATGTTAACCATATGACTTCCAGATATTTAGGAAATTGGGTGGGACTTTCAATGGATTTTTTTTTTTAATGAATTTTAGATTTTGAGTGGTTCTTGGGTGGTTTGTTATATCAATTTTTACTTACTAATTTTTTTTAACCAAACTCACTTTACTAGGTTTATATTGGTTTGTAATATTTTTGTTCTTGGCAGATTTGGAAGATATCTCAAAACACTCAGAGCAATCTATCACAGCTGCAACAAATTACATCAAGTTTTCTGTTTGGATTTCATTTTTTGAGATTTACAATGAACGCTTTTATGATCTCTTAATTCCTACATCAAATGAGAAGAAAAGAAAAACACTGCGCCTCGCTCAAGACATCAAGGGATGTCCTTTTGTAAAAGGTGAATAGAATACATTGCAAATTGCCAAATGTAATTTGAAAAATTTGGTCTGCCTGTAATGATGTTTAAATTAGACTCAATAACAAATTACTACAATAATCTACATAAATAGAAGTATCTCTACCTTTAATCTTGTTTTTTCTTTACTATTGACTGGAACTGTTAAAAGCCTCTGCACTTCACTGCCTTGATTTTTCTTTGAAATGGAAGAAATACTGGAAAAAATGGACTTTTTTTAGAGTTTTGCTTTTTTCTATTTTCTTAAAAAAAGAGGCCTGTAGTTCTTAACTGTTCTTATAATTGGCTCAACAGGTTTTTAAATTGTCGTTTCTGGGATTTTTTCAGTATTCTCTGTAGAGAAGCATATTTCAGACATATGGTTATCATATTGCAGGCAAAATTTTGCTGGGTTTTTTTCAGTTAAGTTGATGGCCCTGAAAGAGATCCATATGACTTCCCCTTCCTCCCTTTCCCTCCTTGACTGTGGTATAAATTGAATAAACTGTTCTTAATTTTAGGATTTAGAAGGTAGGGTTCTGCCTTGCTGAATATGACTACAGGGCTTTCTACTCATATTACACCTTACTTTTTTGACTTGTCTGTGCTCAGGCTAAGGTTGCTTGCTAAATTTGAATGAAACATATTTAATGTGCTAACAGAATAATGAAATGTTATCTACTTACCCTTCCTTTCCTATGAGAGGAGGCATTTTGATCTGATTTGTCATCACATCTGTCTGAAGCAGGAGTAGTAAAATGTTTCTATGCCTCAAGGAAATGTAGTGTCCTTGCTATGTTATCCCCATAATACTTATTTTGGTAATGTTATCTTAAAAATTATCATGTTTGCTCTTCCTGAAGATCTGCGGTGGGTTCAGATTTCAGACTCTAAAGAAGCTTTTCGACTTCTAAAACTGGGGTTGAAACACCAGAGTATTGCAAGCACGAAATTAAATAATTGCTCCAGCAGAAGGTAAGAAGCATTTTGAATAGCATTGGGCATAGGATGGTGAGTGGGAGGAAGGAGAAACCAAAACATGGCTTATGGTTTTTAGGAAGAGAAGAGAAGAAGCTTTTACAAGGTCTAGATTTTTAGGTTTCAGTTTTGGTGTCCTTTAGCAGTGTGTGACACAATGGTTTAAGCCAAAGGGATTCAATCCTTTAGTAGGATGAACATGTACTAAAGCTCACAGTATTTTATCAAATACTGTACAAACATACTTAACTTTATTCCATCTAAATATCAGAGGAAAAAGCAAAATACATGCTACATAAAGATCTCTTTAAAAGTTTGTATCTGATTGTGTAATGCTTAGATATAGTGACAGAACAAGCAACATTTTGAACAGATGTTGTGGAGCCTAAAAATATATTGAAAGTATTGATCTACTTTATCATTTCTCTGCTGATTTCAATTTCTCCTTTTAGTCACAGAATATTCACAATTAAAGTACTAAAAATTGAAGATTCAGGAGGAACACCAAGGGTGACCCGAGTCAATGAGTAAGTTCAGAACAGTCTGTCTCATGTGATGCAGTTGTTAATGACCTTCCATTTTGATGTGTTGGTACTGCACCCAGTGCTCACTGGCAGAGCCTCCTGCATGTATGGTGGCTCCCCACTTCCAGCCTCATACAGTACTTGGCCCTCTCCCTCGAGGCATCAGATGTCAGTGCTGTTCTGTCTTGTCACCTCTGCTCAGCACAAGGTTCTGCCAGACTTCTTTACTCCTGAACTGTGCAAGTCCCCAGAAGGAAGAGGATGAACAGTGGGTGGGGTGGGGTAGGAAGCATGTAGAGCAAATATTTAGCAGAAAATAGTGGGAAATTTGATTAGGGAAGCAAACTTGAGAAGGATGAGGAAAAGTGATAATTTTTAAAAGTGGATAATTTGTGCCTCTTTAAGGTAATTACAGTGATATTTCTTTGTCTGCTTTCAGATTGTCGTTGTGTGATCTTGCTGGTTCTGAAAGATATACCAAGACCTGCAATGAGGGTGACAGATTGAAAGAGAGTGGAAATATAAATACCTCTCTCCTGACTCTAGGCAAGTGTCTTAATGCACTCAAGAACAGGCAGCAGTCAAAGTAAGTCCTTTTATGAGCTACCAGCTGGTTGTGGTTTTTAGATATTGCCTACAGTGATTAAAAGCTGTTGTTTAAAATATATATAGTAACATTTAAGTTTTTGGTAGGAAAAAAATAGAGATTTCTGATGTCTATACTGTGGTCTTGTTGATGTAGTGAAGTTATCTTTAAACTTGCCTTGTTTTGCTTTTTAATTAAATCATTTAAATTATAACATCCTTTAAACATGCTATCACAGAGTTAGTGATTTTACTTACTTGTTCTGAGCTTGGCTTATCAAAGAAGCTTTGGAAAAAATTTAAATTTTAAATTTATGTTTAAAGCACCCTTGCCACTAGTGCCATAGTAAGAGTGAAACTTTAAGTCTTCAGGCTGACTGAAATTTACTAAACTTCTGATCATCTGTTCTTTTGTCTTTTAAAGGTTGCAGCGGCAAATACCCTTTCGGGAAAGCAAGCTAACGCATTTCCTTCAAGGCTTTTTCAGTGGAAAAGGGAAGGTCTATATGATAGTGAACATCAGCAAATGTTCATCATCATATGAGGAAACACTCAATGTGCTAAAGTTCTCAGGCCATGGCACAAAAAGTAAGTGTGGTTTAGTCTATCTTGTTGATCAGTAATTTTGATTTGCATTAAAAAGAACAGATTCTCTCACTTTTAGAAATATGAATTTAGTTACTGGATTTTTGTTTTATACTGTAATCATATTTCTAATTACAACAGACTGAGCTTTATCTCCTAGAGCTTTTAAAAATACTTTATTGGGACTTTTTTTTTCTTTGGAGTGTGGGGGTGGAAGCATCTACTGAAAATTTGTGATTCCTATGAAACATCCAGTGTAATAAGAGACTTACTATATTTGGAAGAATTTCCCTGAGATCTGGGTAAATTTCTGCTGCAGATACAACATGCTCTCACTTCTAGCTGTCCCATATACTACTGCTATCTTAGCTTGGAATATTGCTCATCTGAAGTACTGATAAAATAGATTAAGCACTAAAGAGTGTGAAAAGTCTTTACATTCACAGAGGTTTCAGTGGGAAGGTGGAAGCAGAGGAGGAGTAAGTGCAGTGATGTAACTTTGGCAAAGTTGGAAGATGTAAGTGTGTGGAGGATCGATGCTGTAGCTTTAATGGAAGCCATGGAAAAGTTTTGTTGACAGTTAAGTCCATGCCTTTGGAGTTTGGGCAGGTTAAGTGCAATACCAAAAGGAGCAGGCTGTAATGGTTATAGAGTTGTTAAAGAAATAGATTTTGTAGTATGTTGTTTGTGTAATATAACTGGAAACTCAAAGTATAGGAAATTAACAATCTGCCCCTTGTAGGTTATCAGTTAATGAAACTTGGTGTTCTTGGGATCCAAAGAAGGGTTAGGCTATAAGGTGACAAATTCTACTCTAGCTGGATACTGGTCTAAGTAGTGACTCTGAACAGAGGATAGATAGATAAGCTGGGAGAGTGCTCTGCTCAAGAGACCTACAGGAGAGTGCAGCAGGTCTTCAAAGTGCCAGTGGAGCTTAAAAAATACCAATAACTTTTTGTTCTTGATTTTTTTCTGGGTAGGTTTTAGTTATGGAAACACCTGTTCTTCCTCAAGATCTGTCATTTTGCCAGAAATCAGCAGGAGACTCATCACTGCTTAATGTCCGTAGAATGCAAATCCCAAGGAAAAGAGATACTATCTTGGAAGATGTGTATGAATGTGATGAAGAGATGGAGGAACAGTGCAATATGTCAAAAGAAGAAGCAGTGCAAGAACATAACGTTGTTATGTCAAAAGAAAAATACATGGTATGTGCCAGGGCTGCTACTTTACGAATTAGTATAGCATGGGGCCTTGAAACAATGTATTCTTCTGGTTTCCTCCATCTTGCTTTTTTTTTTTTTTTTTTTTTTTTTTTTTTTGGCATCCTATGGTCAATATACAGAAGACTTTACTTGTTTTTGAGCAACACAAGATTGTTCCTTTGTTATTTTATGCACAAGAAAACTCTGGACACTGTTCTTTAAGAAACAGCAGTTTTAGTCATTTCTGGAGAAGAGAAGGAGTAGGAGAACAGAGGACTAGGAGACCATTTCCTGGAGGTTTCATTAATACCCGAAAAGGGACATATGGAAAATAAAAGGCCAAATTCTGTGGCTCTTAAGCCTGTCATTAAAGATAACATTAGGAATTTTGTTATAAACTTTGTGCTCTTTGGAAATAGCCACTCTGTGCAAACCTAAATTGCTCTGTTAGTACCAAAGAGGTAGTGCAATCTACTCATAAATCCTTCTGTTTATGAATAAGCTAATAAAAGACCTAGAAAAACTTTTTGCAGCTGCAGAGTAAAGTGTCGTAGTGTTTGAGAAATGGGAAAAAAATCTCACTTGTGGGAAAGTATTTCTTTGTGAAAAGCATAATACTAATTGTAATTCTAGATGCTGGTGAATCTGGTAGAAGAGCTGAGGAACGAACTTATTACTGAAAAGCAAAATAATCTACTGCTGGAAATGAAAATTCGTGAAGAAGTGGTTCAAGAATACATGCATTATTTTCTTCAGCAGGAAGTGGATTTCAAGTAAGCTGGCTTTAAGTAGTTTTAAAGTTACTTGTTAGGAAAGTGAGAGTAAATTTACTTATTTCTCAAATCTCTCGTGGTTGTAAGAGACCACAATCTTCTGTGGGATCTGATCTTCTACTGCATCAGTTAATATGTTGGTTTCTGTTTGGATTATGAGTGCAGGAAAAATGCTCTTTAGAAAACTTTGGTTTTCATGTGGGATGGGTAGGAGTGTGTGTTTAATTTGCAAGCAATGTTTTTTTCTTGTAGAAGTCTTTCTAAGGGAAGAGTTGCTTTGGTAAGTTGTAGAAAGAGTGACATGTACAAATTCTTCGGTTCATTTCTGTTTTAGTGATACTCCAAACATACTGTCTCAAGCAGCTTAGAAAAAATATTTTTGGTTAAGTGCTTTCCATAATGTGTACTTGTATCCCTCTTATTCTTCTGGCATGTGTGAAATATACTTCTGGTTTAGGGAAGGAGCATTGTTTAGTGTATTGTTTTGTTGTGCCAAAATAAAGAAGCAAGAATCTTTGTTTATAGGCAACTGTGCTAATAACTTTTTAGCCTCTGTCATGGCTAGCTTTTAGCTGACTTGATTTTTTTCTACTCTAGAGAGTGCCTTGCTCAAGAACGAGCACATCTTGAAGAAAATTCTGAAGAACATCTGGAAATCTTCAAGAAGCATGCAAGTAGTTCCACTGAAAATGCAGATGAAAGAAGTGAATCACAAGATGGGCCTTGCAGTGATCAAGCTGCATCTCTGGTATTTTTATGTCTGCCCTAAATATCCCTTTTAGTAACTAACTGTTGTGATTGGTATAGTGATATCATTACTAAATTGAACAAAGGTGTCTGTAGTGAAACTCCATGTGTCAGCTTGAAAATAACATTGAAGTACAATAAAATTAAATGAAACTTGAGGATTAAGTCAATTTTCAGCTTAAACAATGATCCTGTATTTCTGTACAGATGGCTGCTTCACAATCTGTTACAAAAGAATACCCCTCAAGAAGGCAGGATTCTCGAAATAAAAAGTCAGCTAAGAAGAAACAAGGGAGACTACAGAAAATTGGTGATTTTTTCCAAAGTTCCAGTACTGTTATTTACTCTAAAGTTTTGTACACTCTAAATAAGGCTTATTTCCTGTTCTCTGGCCGTTTTAGAATGGCAGAGAAGAAAAGATTATATTGGTTGTGAGGACCACATTATTCTAAAACTTAGGTTAAGTGTGAAATATAAACCAGGTGGAATGAAAGATGAAGTGTGAAATATATGCATATTTATCGTAAAAGCAATAATAACTGTTAAACCCAAAATGTTGTTACTCTGTACGTACTTACATCTGAAGGCAGTATTAGAAACTTGTCATGCTGCTCTAAAAAATTCAAGGGTTGAATCCAAACTCCAAATCTTACCTTGTTCACAGCAATCCCTTGTTGCTGTGGAAACTTGGTTAACGTTTTTTGATGTACATTAATTCTATGGAATGTGAAAGCCGGTGACTAATGAAAATACTTGGAAGGCTTCATTAAACTGAATATAGAGCAATTAATGGATTTTGTTAAGTTTAGGTATAGCCTTGGGGAAGATTAATTACTTGGACTTTCCATTGAAGGATATGTTTTTTATTCTTTCCTACAGTAAGAGTGATCTCTGGGTTACTGTGACTGTGCTTTTAAAAAAAATTAAAATTAGCACAGGATTCACCAGTATTTAATTCTGAAAGACATTATTTGTTTAAAACAAAGTTGGTCATTTTGGTGGACAGTTAAAATAAACTCCTGTACCAACTTGAAAGCTTGTCCTGCTACAGAGTACATTTTAAATTATCTGACATAATACAGTTTAGATAATAACTGTGTGAAATGTTTTAACATTTCTATGTTTGTCATATTGGTTCCAGGAGGACAGTACTTATTATTATCAATGGAAGCCAAAGTCAGACCACTTAAAAGTTGAATACTTAATTTGAGCAGATGAGTTCTGCTTTGTAACCTTCATTACCATGTCCTGTATGGTTTCACTCTTTGGATAATAGTATTGCTTGTTTCTTATTTTAAAATTTTTTTCTAGTGCACATACTCTTTTCTTTATAGAGCTAGTACTAGTTTCATAAAACTATAAAAAGGTATAGAAAAAATTGACTGTACACTGTGCTTCTGTCAGCACAAAAGTTAAGCCTGTTGTTCAACTTAGTAGTCTTTAGGTGAGATTTCGGTGAGATCTGAATCCTAATTGATTTTTAATGTGCTATTTAAGTAGCACATCATTTAATTTAAATAGTATAAAAGCACATTAATTTAAATATTTAATGTGTCCTTTAAGCTTTTGCACCTGAAGATATAGAAAACTGCTTCCAGCTACAGGAAACTGGTAATCAAATACCACTTCTGAATTGTTCTATTTGGACTTTGGTCTACACTAGTTTAATTTTTAAACTGTTTTAATAAAGCCTACTTTGATCTTTAATTTTGAGGCTCACAAAACTATCACATGTATTTATAATAAAATTTGTCTTCTAGCCAAGAAGCTTATTGAGACAATAAGCTCTCCCAAGTCTACAGAACCAGAAAATGTCAAAGAGAATGAAAATGTTCTCAGGCCAAAACGAGCTAAAAGAAGGCTGCGTACAACTGACATTTCTTGCCCTCTGGATAGCCCTGGTTCTTCAGTAAGTGATGAAGATTCCCTTCTTCTCCACACTAATGTTTTGCTGTAATCCTAAAATTAACTATTAGGGGAAAAAAGACAAATCTGAAGGTCTAATTGAGTTGCAGAAGAGGTTTGAAAATACCGACTTATATATTTATTCTACTTAACCATTCCTCTTGGTCTTTTCTTTCTACTGTTTTCTTTGGACATACCTTCACATCTGGGTTCACAGATACCTTAGTTGTGGTGTCTGCAGCTTTTTCTCGGCTACAGCAGTGAAGTCCTAATTTGTTTTTCCAGTAGTTGCACTTCAATTAAGTTTAGCATAAAGGGAGAAATAGAAATAGAGACCAGTAAGGCAACTACAGATTTGGAATTGCATGACTGAAACACAGTAAAGGTCTGCACATACAATTAACTTTACAGGTGAGCACAAAAGGTATTTTTCGATTCCATTTATGCCCAGGTGATATTTGGGCATAATAGCATGTGGATACATCCATGCTTTTCAAAGCACAGTCTATTAGCCTTCTGGATGTGTTTTACTTCTCTTTCTAAACCAGTCTAAGAGTCTTGCAGGCCAGGTTTTCATGTATTGTTTCAGAAATCCAGCTTTATGGTTTAGGCAGTAACTGTAGTGCTGAGCATTCTTCTGCTCTGTTGGAAGTACATCTCTTTGTTCTGTTCATCCTTTCTTCCCTCTGCTATGATAAGCATTTGCCCATACTAAAGTAGCCTATTGAATTTCCTGTAAATTGTATGAATGGATGCAGCAGAACCCAAAATGCTGTCCATAGGAGGAAGAAGAAAATGACAGAAGTGCTGAGCAAAAAAATGAGCTATGAAGCTTGGAAGTGAAAGAAAGGGTGAATGACTGAATCCTGTGGAAGTCAGAGAAAGCTAGAGAAATCTAAGCTTAAATGTTTTCTGAACTCTTCCTGTATCACAAAATGGATATTAGAGACTAGAAGTGAGAGCTGCATTCAGATGATATTTTTCTTTGGACTTTGATATTTGTTCCAGCAAAAATGGGATTTTGTATATTTATGGAACGTGTTGCTTATTATGATGCACTAAGATTGTCTGTCTATCCTGGATACCCCTGACAAAAAAGAGTTATAGAATCATAGAATTATTAAGGAAAAGTCTCCAAGGCCGTTGAGCCAACTGTTAACCCAACACCACTGAGTTAACTCTACAAAACCATATTCCCAAAGGCCACATCCACACATTTTTTGAACACTTCCAGGGATGGTGTTTTCACCACTTCCCTGGCTAATCTGTCCCACTGACTGACCACCCTCTCAGTGAATGACTACATTTCACCAGAGTGATTCAAGTAAACTCTGGAAACAGATTCTGGGAAAAACTATTCTGTTGAGCACACAGGTCTGTAAAGTGAATGTCATTTGTTTCTGAAGAAATGCTGAATAATTGTCTTTTAATCCATCTTTTTCAGATCTCTGTAGAACCAAAAAAGAAAGAAAGTGATCATACAATCAAGTATTTTTTGCGACCAAGGCTGCCAAAATAAACTTGCAAAACTTGTGTTCATATTACCGAGCTCGGAGATATTACCCTTCTATTTTTCCGGCTGCTTTTATATAGGAAGCAATAAATGCTTAAATTGTGTTTTAAAATCTGTATATAATTTTATACGATTATTCTGTTTCCAATAAAATTGAGAAGTTCAAAAAACCTTGTGTGTGAAACTTTTTGTTTAGTAGGAGCAGTGCCTTTGGAAGCGTTCATAGCTTACTTATTGTTCAGTAAGAGCTATGCCTGCATGGAATGGTTTAAATTTCTTTTTTTCAGACAGCCTATCTACCTTGACTTTGAGTGAAAAGAAATGACTGCACATTGATACTTGTATATCCTTAAATGCTTCTAAGATATTCGAAAAATCGCTTGCCTCAACCTCAGCTCTTTTTTGCTGAATGCTTTTTTTTATTGTTGTTTCATCATCCTTATGGCACTCCAGTTACAAAGTAAAGGCTTCTAGAAGAGAAATATGAGGATGCTACTTCATAGAGCCTTTAAATCAAGGAGGAAGAGTGGCACCATTTGATCAGAGAGCTGATGAAGAGCAGTTAAAGTGGAAAAATGAGCAGAATATTTTTGGGATGATCTTTCGGTAATGCAGGTATTTGAACGCGGTTGAAGGCCGATTGGTGCTGTGAGAGGGAAACAGAAGTGCTTTGGGCGGCCCTGGCCGCAGTTCTGCCCGAGGCGGTTCTGTGGTTAATTAGGAAGACGTCAGATGTGTATTGCAAGTGAATATATTTTATTGGAAACAATGCGGAGACAACTTTTGTATTGTTGTCTTTTCCTGTTTATAGAAGGATATCAGCCATGTCCAAATGATATTGACCCCTAGAATCTTTTAATGCAGTCTGAATGGATATGAAAATTAAGACCCTTCATGGCTGACAATCAATAACACTTTGTCCCCATCCCCTTTCCAGCATTTCCCTCATCCCAGCCCTGGGACTCCTATGGATCAGGAATGGTGTGGCCAGCAGGACCAGGACAGTGATTCTTCCCCTGTGCTCAGCACTGTTTGGGCAGCACCTCGAGTGTTGTGTCCAGTTCTGGGCCCCCAATTTAGGAAGGACATGGAGGGGCTGGAGCGTGTCCAGAGAAGGGCAACAAGGCTGGTGAGGGGTCTGGAACACAAGTGCTGTGAGGATCAGCTGAGGGAGCTGGGGATGTTTATCCTGGAGAAGAGGAGGCTCAGGAGAGACCTCATCACTCTCTACAACTCCCTGACAGGAGGATGCAGGCAGGTGGAGGTCGAGCTCTTTTTCCAGGGAGCAGTCACAGGATAAGAGGACACAGCCTTAAGCTACACCAGGGGACAATTAGGCTGGACACCTGGAAATATTCTTCACTGAAAGTGTGATTGGGCATTGGAATGGGCTGCCCAGAGAAGTGGGTGAGTCACCATGACTGGAAGTATTTCAGGAAAGACTGTGGAACGAAGGAGAGCATTGCTGCCCTGCAAGACATCATGGAACCAGGGATGCACTGTGGCACTGCAGGGCCCAAGGATACAAGGGACTTTGTAACACCACGGGGTCCCATGGAACCAGAGGGACACTGTGACACCTCATGAATTTGTGCGGCCTCATGGAATCATGGAGACCATTATGACACTCCAGGGCCATACAGAACTGTGATGACACCAAGCTGGCTGTGAGTGTGGATCGAATAGAGGGACCTGGACAGGCTGGATCCAGGGCCCAAATCCAACAAGGTGAGGTTTAACAAGACCAGGTGCTGGGTCATGAACTTTGGCCAACAACCCCTGCAGAGCTCCAGGCCGGGGACAGAGTGGCTGGAGAGTGGCCAGGCAGAAAGGGACCTGGGGACACTGATGGACAGCAGGCTGGACATGAGCCAGCAGTGTGCCCAGGTGGCCAAGAAGGCCAATGGCACCTGGCCTGGATCAGGAATGGTGTGGCCAGCAGGACCAGGGCAGTCGTTCTTCCCCTGTGTTCAGCATGGCTGAGGCTGGACCTTGATTCTTCATTCTGTTCTGGGCCTCCACAATTTAAGGAAGACATGGAGGTGCTGGGGTGTGTCCAGAGAAGGTTAAAAAAGCTGGTGAGGGTTATGGAACACGAATCCTTTGACGAGTAGCTGAGGGAGCTGGGGTTGTTTGTCATGGAAGAGGCTCAAGAGAGACAAGATAGCATCAGGGCACAGGTTGTACTTGATGATCTCCAAGGACTTTTCTAGCCTGCTTGATTCTGGGATTCTCTGAAACCAGCCCTGGAGCAGCTGCAGGATGAGCCCTGGGCCTCCTCTTCAAGAGGTCCAGCAGCCCAGGTCCCTCAGCTTCTCCACACAGGCCCCAAAGCCCATCCTGTCAGTCCTGCAGAGCCTCTCCAGCCCCTCCTCACTGCCCAGAACAGAGAACCCCACACCCAGACACACCAGCCCAGATGTGCCCCCATGGCCTGTGGTGCCTCTGGCAAGGGAGCAGCACGAGGCACTGCAGGAGCCTGCAGACAATTCCTGAAGCACTTGTAGCATGATCCTGCTCCCTAAGGCACATTCCCATGGTGCCAGTTCAGGAAATGAAATGGGGAGTGGGGCTAAAGAGGAAAGGGCAAGCAGGGATGGGCTGTTTGAAGGGGACGGAACAGAGATGGGAAATAGGAAGAAATCTGGACGAGGGAAAAGTAAAGAAAGCAAAGGTGAACACAAGGAAAATGCTCAGAGAAGTTTGAGGGTGGCTGCCAGGCAGCTCTGGCTCTAAGGAATGATGTCTGCAGGGGGACAGGAAACTCACAGCTTATAGGAACAAACTTTCTGGCTGACTGCAGAGGCCACGACAAATCTGAGTGGTTTCCCTCCCATCCCCAGCCCTTGCTGGCCCCAGGGGCTGATGGCATTTGTGCTCACTCAGCTCCATCTCCCCTCGTCCGCACAGGGAGCAGAGCCCTCTGCAGCCCGGGCAGCGATTGCAGCTCCGTGCCCGGCACCTGCAGCTGCCCCTGGCGGCCCCCGCTGCCCCGAGGGCGGCTGCTCTCACTCACTCTCACTGAGGGCCTGCAGCTCCTCCTTCTTTCTGAGAAGAATGTTACATTTGTCTTTACAAATAAATTGTAAATCTGTTGGTAGATAAAGTTAGGAAAGGAGAAGAGCTCAGCACTGACTAGTCCAGGCTCAGGGGGGCAAAGGCCCAAAACTGCCCAGGGCACAAAGTTTCCGGGCAGTGTCCAGTGCCCGTGGGCACAGAGCCTTACTTTCTCAAAGTGTGGCAGGAGTGGCTCAGCCAGCTTTGGGGGCAGTGGCGCTGGGTATCTTGAGGTCTTTCTCCTGGAGCATATGGGCGAGCACAGAGAGGGTCATCCCAACCATCTCTCGATCTGGATCAGCCAGCTGCTCCACCAGGTGTTGATACAGGCCGCATATTCCTCCGCTCTGTGTGCAACACAAGGCTGTGCTGTGAAGCCCTGGAGGGCTGCAGCACCAACAGGGCCCTGGCCCTGCACCCCCACCCAGCTGCCTCAGGGCTCAGAGGCCAGAGGCCTGTGCCAAGGCACTCGGGCAGCTGAAGCAGGAGGCAGGAGAGCTGGGAGCAGCTGCCTCAGCTGCCGAATCCGAAGCAAGTGCAAGGGACTGTGTTGCCCAGCCCCAAGCTGCCAGTGCAGCTTCAGCCACTGCTGCCTTCTCACCAGTGAGGGCTCCTTGCTGAGCACCATGAGGCCTCTGAGCTCCAGGCACAGCCCGTCCCTGCTCTCGCTCGGCAGCTGCCTGGACATGACCGACAGGGCACTGTGCCCGTGTTTGCTCAAGTGCAGACACTGCAGGACCTGAAAGGCACAGGGCAGTGACAGGGACCCGCCGGCAGGAGCGCGGAACCGCCCAGGGCCAGGCCCAGGCAGCGGCACCGGGTGCGCACCGTGCCAGGCGGCTGCGGCTCCCAGAGGCCAGAGAGCTGGAAGGCAGCTCAGCCAGGCAGCGCTGGCCCTCAGGCTCAGCTCCACAAAGAGCGCCAGGGCCGGCAGATCCCAGCGAGGCTGCCCCCAGATGGGCAGGCTGAGCAGGTGCGTGGCGATGCAGGAACACAAGGGGCTCAAGCCATGGCACATCTCCCTGGCAGGGGGACAAAGGCACCGAGGCCGTGAGCCAGGCGGGCAAACCTCTGCCAGGACTGACTCACAGAGGAGAGTGACCTTTGCCCAGCACTCTCTGAGGGGACGTGGGCCCTTGGGGAGGCGGCTGCTCCTGGGATTCCTCCTCTCCCAGCCTTTTCCAGTCTGCTCAGCCGTCTCTCGGTGCCAAAGCTCTCTGGCCACAACCACGGGGACTGTGTGGGGCACTCTGGGCTCAGGGCACCAATGCTGGCAGCGGGGAGAAGGGGGTCTCACCTGGCCAGCAGCCCCACTGCACAGTGCTGGGTGTCAGCACAGAGCAGGGTGTCCCAGACCTGCCTGCACTCCAGAACCACCAGCTTCTTGTCACAGCCCAGTAGGCAAGCAGAGCCTTCATGGTCTGCACTGCAAACCTGTGTGCAGAGCAAAGGCCAGGTCACGCTGGGAGCTCTGGCCCTGGCCACAAGGGCATGGGAAGGACAGGGTGACTGGCACCTGTTGGGGTTGCTGGGAAGGCGGTGCTCCTCCCAGCACACTGTCCAGAAGTTCTCAGCATCCTGTGGCATCTGCTCTGTGGTGCTGAAAATTTGGAAGAGCAGAGCCACGAACACACAGGCAGAATAAGAGACCATTGTGTGGTGCCACTCGGGCACGTGGACAGTCACTCACAGCACCAGAGTTTCCTGCAAAAGACAGAGCACCCCGAGGCAGCGCTCAGTGCTGAGGTGTCCGTGTGGCAAGCCCCAGGGGAGACGCAGGGGGAGCATGTCCGCAGGGGGTGGGATGGGATGGATGGGATGGGATGGGATGGGATGGGATGGGATGGGATGGGATGGGATGGGATGGGATGGGATGGGATGGGGCCAAGCTGGCTGTGAGCACCAGCCCTGCGGCCTTGGCTGCAAGCTCTGCTCTGTGATGGATTTCTACCCTGCCAAGATCCAGATGAGGTGATTCCAGGGCCAGCAGGAACTCTCAGGGCATGTGGTGGCCACCGACCTGGTCCCCAGTGGGGCTGGACCCACCAGCTCCTGGTGCTGCTGGAAACACTAACCCCTCAGCGTGGGGTCACCTCCAGCTGCCAGGTGGAGCACGTCAGCCTGGAACACCTCCTCAGCTGGCACTGGGGCATGGCCTGGATCCCACAGTACAGGAGGGAGTGGGGGAGGCACTGGGGGGCTGGGAGAGGGGTTGGAGTGTGCTGGGAGTAACTGGGAGGGAGTTTGACAGAGCCTGGTTCAAACTGGGAGAGGGGTTCAGGGGTCTGGAAGGGCTGAGAAAGGGTTGTATGCATGTTGGGGAGAGTGGGATGGGGTTCGAGGGGTCCTGGTGGGCACTGGGAGGGAGTTTGGGGGTGCTGGGTGTAACTGGAAGGGATTTGAGTGAGCCTGGAGGGGATGGAAAAACACCAGGGATTGGAGATCAGGGGTTGGAATGAGGTTGGTTGTGCTGGGAAGAGACTGGGGGGATCTTGGTGAATCCTGGTGGTGCTGGGAAGGGACTGGGAGAGGGTTTGGGGGTCCTGGGGTAGTAGGTAGCAACGGGGAAGGGGTTATGGGATCCTGAGAGAGACAGGAGTGTCTTTGGTGGGTCCTGGGGAGGCTGGGAAGAGACTGGGAGGAGCTTTGGGGGCTCCTGGGTGGGCTGGAGATGAACGGGAGGGTGCTTGGAGGGGCTTGGAGTGTCTGTGAGAGGTTTTGAGGGGTCCTGCCCTGTGGACTCCCAGAGGTGCTGCTGGACGCTGCCCGCAGCCAGGTGCTGATGGGTGTTAGGCTTTGTTTTCCTGGTGCTCAGGCTCGGCTTCCACCTGTGCAAGAAGGTGAGGGGGGTCCCAGAGCATGTGTGCTCCCCCTGGGGCCCCCAGCTCGGTGTCACTCACCTTCCTATGCCCAGAGAGCTCCTGAATCAACAATGGCTGCAGCCTCTTCCCGTGGCCTCGAATCCAGCCAGGATCCCCGGCTCTGTCCCCGCGCTGATTTTGGAGGAGGTCGAGTGTCCCCTCCAGCCCAACTGTCACTCTGCCCCCGCCCAGCTGCTCCCAGTGTTCCCAATAAAGCTTCCCAGTGCGCCCCGGTCCCGTTTATTGTGGGGCGGGACTGGGGAGGGACTTGGGGGGACCCCGCGGGGGGATCGTGGTTGCGCGGGGAGGGCGGGGTCCAGGTGGGGAACACTGGGTGCTGCGGGTCTGCCCGGCAACCGGTGAGTCATCAGAGCTGCTCTCTCTGATTGGCTGAAACTTCTCCATCGCATTGTCTGATTGGCTGAGGAGAGGCCCGGGAGTTGAGAGAAGGAACAGGAGAGATCCCGTCCCGAGCACCGACAGGGAACAACAGACCCAGCCTGGGCACAGGGAGGGAATTTATTACCAACCAAATCACAGCAGGACAAGGAGAAGAGAGAGAAATCTCGGCAACCCCGTCCCGCCACACAACGGGGATCACCACGGCCACGGATCACCAGGGCTCTGCCCAACAGGGGTCACTGGGGATCATCCAACACCGATCCTCCCATGGGGGATGGAGCTGGTGCAGAGCACGAAGCTCTTCCCACACTCGGGGCACTCACAGGGCTTCCCTTAGTGATGGCTCCGTTGGTGTTGGGTCAAGTGAGAGCTGTGTGAGAAGCTCTTCCCACACTCAGGACACTCGTAGGACCTCTCCCCAGTGTGGATGCGCTGGTGGCTCCTCAGTTGAGAGCTCAGCCCAAAGCTCTTCCCACATTCCAAGCAGGTGTAGGGCTGTTCTCAGTGTGGATCACCTGGTGCTACATCAGGTAGTGGCTCTCTCTGAATCCCTTCCCTCCTTTCCCACACTCATAGGGCTTCTCCCCAGTGTGGATCCTCTGGTGCTGGATCAGATGGCAGCTCCAGCTGAAGCCCTTCCCATATTTCAAGCACTTGTGGGGCTTCTCCCCTCCATGAGGCTTCTCCACCAGCTCTGAGCTCTGCCTGCATCTCCGGCCGCCTTCCCGGCTCAGGGAGGGTCTTTCCTCCTCATTGCAGCTCCCAGTTTCCCATTAGAAATCTTGATCTCTGCTGAAACAAGCTCAATTCCCTTCATTATTTCCCAGCTGACAGACGACGGGAGCGGGAGGATATTACAAGTGTCAGTCTCTTTGCCTCCGGACAGGCCACGGATGACACAAGAAGGAGAGAAACAAACAATAAAAAATATCTCTCTTTGTGTGCCAACTTTTAATGTGTTTGCTGTACCATTATGCTTCATTCATTCTCCCAAAACTAGTTTAGCAGGATTGTTTTCTTGGAAATCCTTCAGAGAAGGTGCTCTCTATCCCTTTTTTTCTCTGAATTTTTGTCAGACTCTTGCTATTTCACAGAAAGAAAGAGGCAG